>NC_071092.1:21041470-21341470 GCF_027358695.1 Spea bombifrons | reverse complement strand
TGGGGGCTCTACAAGCCAGCGCTTGATGCGCTGGACCGGGAGCTAGCCGCAAATTCATGGAACTGTACGGCAGCTAGGAACCCACGTGATGCCCGCCGACAATTGGAAATTTAGAAAACCAGCAATTACACATTTCTTTTTTTTACTAAACAGTTTGTTTTCTAGAATTAAAGTATAGACTAAGGCTTCCAGGGAATACATTAACCCCTTCAATCCCCTATGGACGCACCGGGACGTCCAAAAAACGCCTCTTAAGAAGCCCCTATGGAAGTACCGGTACGTCCAGCCCTTCTTACAGCGTCAGGGACACATCCCTGCCGCTGCACGGGAGATCAGGCTGTCATTGTGACATCACTGGCATGTTCAGGAGGTCCCTAAGAGGACCTCTAACCATTTCTGTGTAAAAAATAAATATATAAAAAATATATATACATATATATAAATAAGATAATTATCATTAAAAATTTAAAAAAAACCTTACATCACATTGCCCTAGCAGAACATCTAGCCAGTATAACCCTCCTGCCCCCGTTCACAACCCCCAAACCCGTTAAGCCATAGGCATAAAAATGATACCAAAAATGTACACCTTATAGTATGCTCCCTGGTGCTGGGAAAGTATGGAAAATCTATATAAAATTAGGTATTTCTGAAATCAGGACACCTGAATTGATAAACTTGGAGGGGATTTTCCATCACTTTACCTAATTTTGTGAGGATTCAGAGGGCAAATTTAAAAAATATTATTTTTTTTTTCTAATTTTCGCTAGTTTTTACTAAATTTCTCATTCTAAATTTTCAGCTAACCATCCAACTATGGTATCAAGAGAAAGCTCTATCTCTCCTTGAAAAAAAACAATATATAGTTCACATGGGTACACTGTTCACAGGAAAGGAGAATAATCGCTAAACCGACATACCGCAAAAATGGCAAAATTGCTCTGGGACTTGAGGTACCAAAAACCCCTGGGATTGAAGGGGTTAATTTTGTTTCATTTGTTTTTGATTCCCCGACCAATACAAGTAGGAAATTCTGTTTTATTTGCAAACAGGGAAAAGAAAAAATGTCGGTGCGCTAAGCTAGTCACAGGCTCAAATACTACAAATGTGTAATACAAGGCCTACCAAACAGGTGTAAGCATGCTGCAAGAAACAGTGTATTGGCTGTACAATAATATATAATTCTGTACAATAATGTATAATTCTGTTTTATTTGCCTAAGTTGTCCCACCTAGAAAAATACAATTTGAATTGTATTTTTTTGTATACAGTTGAATACAATGCAATAATTGAACTTTGAACTTGTGTTCAAATAGTTTTGTTTTTTTAAAGCAAGGTTGCTCTGTAAACTTCCTCATTAATATGATAAAAAAACTTCCTCTTTAGCCCTATCACTGTGAGAACACTGTAAAAGAAAGTAAGATGATGAGCTTTAGAACAGCTTCCTCTTCACAACTTTATGGACATATTTAAAAAATGTGTCATGATGACCCTTAGTATGTGATGTTATGTGTATGGATGGGAAAATTATACCATTTATTATACCTTTTATTTTTAAAGATTTATAACATTTTTCCTGTACATAAAGGTTATAAACATAAATATCCCAACAGGTTATTCTGCATACATTCACTGTGACATTTTTTAGTTTAAATGTTAGTATCTACCTCAGTGCATAACATCATTCACCTACATCTGCCATAGACACCGAATCAAAATGCACATTAAATTATTCTTTAGATACTGTTACTTACCCGTCCTCTGTTCCCATGTTGCCGCAACAGCCGCAGCGAAGGAGAGGGAGACCCCCCTCCAACACACGGTCACTTCCACAGCAGCCACCACGCAGGAGAGGGAGACCCCCCTCCAACGCACGGCCACCTCCACAACAGCCGCCACACAGGAGAGGGAGACCCCCCTTCAACACACGGCCACCTCCACAGCAGCCGCCACCCAGAAGAGGGAGACCCCCCTCCAACGCACGGCCACCACCGCAGCAGCCGCTACGAGGAAGAGGGAGACCCCCCTCCACCGGACAGCCGCTACTGCTGCCGTCCTCGGAAGTGTCGCGCAGGAGAGGCAGACCTCCGGGTACACGGCGTCCTGCGCCTGCGCCAGCACTCGCGCACCCTCTAGTGGCGAACTGCAGGGCTATATGAAGGGAGGTTACGCCACACTCATGATGGCCGTGAGTCCCGGACACCGGAAGTGACATCATGACGTTTTGGCGGGAGATTCGAACTTCCCCTGCGGTTCACTATTTACACCTGCTCAGTTCAGTTATGCCTTGCCTTCTGATGGTTGTCTACCATAAAGCTAGCTCCCAGATAGCGGTTTGATTACTCTTTCCCGTGTTTGATCCTGGCTCGTATGACTTTGTTGTTTTCCTGAATCCTGACCTCGGCTACGTTATACGACTATCCTGCTCTCCGGAATCCTGACCTCGGCTACGTTACATGAGTATCCTGCTCTCTGGAATCCTGACCTCGGCTTGTATGAATTGTTCTGTCCTGGAGTCCTACCTGACCACGGTGTCTCCTATTACTTGTACGTGACAGATACAGGACCATTATTTTTATCTTGTTTACTATAAAAAATATATATATATTTTTTTAAATAGGGACTTTTTCTCGCTTTCATTTGAAAAATCTTTTACTTATCTGCAAAACCTAATGAAAAAACCTGCTAAATAGATTCTACTGTTCATCCAATGTTTTAATGTTTTTTTGCTTTTTCTGCAAGTTATAGGGCAACAAGAACAAGTACCGTTTTGTTATTTCAAAACTTTTTTTTCTCCAAAACTAGGCACCCCATTTAAAATGCTAATATTTTAACTCTTTCCATGAGACAATTTTTGTGAAGATATAGCGCTAATTTTAGGACTTGCTCATAAAAACTTTTTTGTATATACCGAATTGGTTCCATTATAGGCCGCACCCTTAAAGTTTGGTGCTATTTTAGAGAAAAAATTATTTTTAAAGAAAAAATACAGTATTTTATCTAATGAACAGGAATACATGTGTTGTAACATTTTTGGTATCTATTATGCAGTTAGTCAGCATAGGTTATATACAAATAGAAATTTGGAAAACCAATAGCCATTTTAAGGTCCCCCCTTAATTCATAATTCACCTTACGTATTGATGTGCCCCTCTGCCCCCCAGATATGCCACTCTGCTCCCCAAACATGCCACTCTGCCCCCCAGATATGAAGTGCGGCAGCAGCGGGGGTTGTCTGCATCGTGCAGGCGTCCACCGGCTGACAGAGTGGAGGATACAGGTCCCCTGTAGCGCTGCAGGGGATCCTCATCTCTGGCAGCCGATGAACGTCTGCGCTCAGACAACCTCGCTGCTGGGATTTTTGGATCCTAACCCTGCTGCTTGCCCGCAGCAGTGCTACACAAAGAAGAAAATGAAAAAAACACCTGCCTGGTGCCCAGAACTGCATGTCCCAGGCATCGGGCAATACGAATTGCGCATCCCTTTGCTAAACCCCGATTATTGGCCGCACCTTAAAGTGTTATAGTATAGTATACATATATACTGTGTATAGTAGAAGTATTATTAAACACTCATCTACAGACACCAGACAAGCCAGAATGCTTGTTTTTTTCCCTCAGAAATCTCATGGTGCTGCCACAAGGGATTCTGGGTAGGCGCATGCAAATAAGGTTAATAATTATCACCTTTGCCTCTATATCCATTTTATACATTTAGGGATGATGCAATAGAGCAGCAGAAAGGGCTAGCAGAACGCTTGGTTTTATAGGGAGAGGTATTAGCAGTAGCGGTAGAGGGAAGTCCTTGTGCCGTTGTACAGAGCACTGGTGAGACCTCAATTGGAGTATTGTGTAAACGGTACTGGAGACTCCAAAAGGATATAAGTACGTTGGAGAAAGTTCAAAGAAGGACTTCTAACATGGTTCATGGATAGCAGGATAAAACTTACCAGGAAAGGATAAAAGATCTTAACATATATAGCCTGGAAGAAAGACGTGACAGGGGCATATGATTTAAATACTTAAAGGGAATCAACATGATAAAGGAAGAGAGTTTATTAAAAAGGGGAAATACTACCACAACAAGAGGACATAGTCTCAAGCTAGAGGGGGCAAAGGTTTAAAAGAAACACCAAGAAATATTATGGTACTTTACTGAGGGTAGTGGATGCATGGAATAGCCTTCAGCAGAAGTGGTAGATGTTAATACAAGCATGGGATAGGCATAAGGCTTAGCTAGATATAAAATATGACCAGGGACTAAGGAATATGTTCAGAGGTTGGGTAGACTGGGTGGGTCGAATATTTTTTATCTGCAGTCACTTTCTATGTTTCAATAGCTTAAAGGTGTATTTAGTGTGTGTATGGGTACTCTTTCAATTTTGTGAGATGTAGAGTCACTACTATCTCACCATTTTAATATTAAGCCTTTTTAATCAACAATTATTTTTTTGTACCAAAGTTCTGTCCTGTGTTCCTGTCCATTTGTAACAGATACCACAGATTAAATTATTACACTCTGAAAGGGGGGATATATTATTTCATACATGTCTGTTTTTATTAACATATTGCACTATGGTATTGTGCAATATTGGGTAATATATGACCCATCACTGTTGGAGTTTCGAATATATAAAATTCAATTAGCGCTGTATCTTCCCCAAAAAATCCTGGCATGGAAAGAGTTAAAATACTAGCATCTGAAATACCGATGGGGTATCTAGTTTAAAAAAAAATTAGGGTTTCATGGGGTAAATTGAATTGGCCTGGTCCAAAGATGTCCCAAATAGGACATGAGCGCAAAATAACTAGATGTCAAAATGAAAGGCGAAAAAAAATGCACACCTCCCAAATGTGGCCTTTTAGCCCCCAAAAGACCTGATAAACCTATGCATAGAAGAATCCCCTGACGATACGCAGCCAATGTTGTGTTCAAATTTTTTATAGACAGCTGTGTGATTTATGAAGGTGAGGAAGTTTTGTCAATGGAAGGCATCCTGCTCCTAGAGGCACCCGGGTGTGTTGAACTGAGCTTATAGCTGCAGCATAGGGAAACCAGGATACAGTTACTTGTAGTTAGCGCTGCTGTTTTTTGGGATAATCTTGATTTTGTGCTCGCTTTTTGGGGACCCCCTGTAGTTATATAGAGATGAAATATCTTAGATTAGCAGTGACTAAAAGTTGTTTTAATTTATAAACCAGATTCTATTTTTCCAGTGTTCTGTCCCATGAGTTAGGGTTTCAGTACTTCTCTAATTATGAGAAAGGCTCAGAAAGTAAACAATCTTTGTTCAAGTGTGGTATCAACATACTCAGGAGATGTTGCTGAACACATACTGGGGTGTTGTTTGGCTATGACATATACCATACCACACATATTCACAGCTAATATACAATATGTGTTATTAAAAAACCCCACAAATAAATTACCATCTCAAATGCTCAAATGATTTACTATGTGGCACAAAGGTTCATTATGTTTAAGAAACTTAATCATGAGTTCTGAAGGACTATATTGATGAAAACGTCAAATGAATTACCTAAACCTCCATTTGCCAATGTGGGCATCACCAAGATAGTGGTCTGTATTCCTGTATAAACTACAGAGAAATGAATGCCTTCAAAATACCGTTATTTTACCATACCTCAGAATAGCAGAGGTGTATTAAGGTGGTGCTTAAGAATAGATCAGCTCTAGACTAGTTATTTCTAATATCCGAACATAATGTTAAATGTAGGGAGCTTGTTTAAACATGCCACCTCGGTATTGGTTATAAAGGTAGGATACTTTGACACTTAGAACGCCCACAACATGAGAGGCATGGTTAACAAAAAAGGAATAAATAATATCTATGTATCTTGTGTGGCTGGCACTCTTGGATCCGATTACTAAAATTCTTTTTTTATAGGTATTGTATTGCAGGACTCGGAAGTGTCGCGCAGGAGAGGCAGACCTCCGGGTACACGGCGTCCTGCGCCTGCGCCAGCACTCGCGCACCCTCTAGTGGCGAACTGCAGGGCTATATGAAGGGAGGTTACGCCACACTCATGATGGCCGTGAGTCCCGGACACCGGAAGTGACATCATGACGTTTTGGCGGGAGATTCGAACTTCCCCTGCGGTTCACTATTTACACCTGCTCAGTTCAGTTATGCCTTGCCTTCTGATGGTTGTCTACCATATAGCTAGCTCCCAGATAGCGGTTTGATTACTCTTTCCCGTGTTTGATCCTGGCTCGTATGACTTTGTTGTTTTCCTGAATCCTGACCTCGGCTACGTTATACGACTATCCTGCTCTCCGGAATCCTGACCTCGGCTACGTTACATGAGTATCCTGCTCTCTGGAATCCTGACCTCGGCTTGTATGAATTGTTCTGTCCTGGAGTCCTACCTGACCACGGTGTCTCCTATTACTTGTACGTGACAGATACAGGACCATTATTTTTATCTTGTTTACTATAAAAAATATATATATATTTTTTTAAATAGGGACTTTTTCTCGCTTTCATTTGAAAAATCTTTTACTTATCTGCAAAACCTAATGAAAAAACCTGCTAAATAGATTCTACTGTTCATCCAATGTTTTAATGTTTTTTTGCTTTTTCTGCAAGTTATAGGGCAACAAGAACAAGTACCGTTTTGTTATTTCAAAACTTTTTTTCTCCAAAACTAGGCACCCCATTTAAAATGCTAATATTTTAACTCTTTCCATGAGACAATTTTTGTGAAGATATAGCGCTAATTTTAGGACTTGCTCATAAAAACTTTTTTGTATATACCGAATTGGCTCCATTATAGGCCGCACCCTTAAAGTTTGGTGCTATTTTAGAGAAAAAATTATTTTTAAAGAAAAAATACAGTATTTTATCTAATGAACAGGAATACATGTGTTGTAACATTTTTGGTATCTATTATGCAGTTAGTCAGCATAGGTTATATACAAATAGAAATTTGGAAAACCAATAGCCATTTTAAGGTCCCCCCTTAATTCATAATTCACCTTACGTATTGATGTGCCCCTCTGCCCCCCAGATATGCCACTTTGCTCCCCAGATATGTCACTCTGCTCCCCAAACATGCCACTCTGCCCCCCAGATATGAAGTGCGGCAGCAGCGGGGGTTGTCTGCATCGTGCAGGCGTCCACCGGCTGACAGAGTGGAGGATACAGGTCCCCTGTAGCGCTGCAGGGGATCCTCATCTCTGGCAGCCGATGAACGTCTGCGCTCAGACAACCTCGCTGCTGGGATTTTTGGATCCTAACCCTGCTGCTTGCCCGCAGCAGTGCTACACGAAGAAGAAAATTAAAAAAACACCTGCCTGGTGCCCAGAACTGCATGTCCCAGGCATCGGGCAATACGAATTGCGCATCCCTTTGCTAAACCCCGATTATTGGCCGCACCTTAAAGTGTTATAGTATAGTATACATATATACTGTGTATAGTAGAAGTATTATTAAACACTCATCTACAGACACCAGACAAGCCAGAATGCTTGTTTTTTTCCCTCAGAAATCTCATGGTGCTGCCACAAGGGATTCTGGGTAGGCGCATGCAAATAAGGTTAATAATTATCACCTTTGCCTCTATATCCATTTTATACATTTAGGGATGATGCAATAGAGCAGCAGAAAGGGCTAGCAGAACGCTTGGTTTTATAGGGAGAGGTATTAGCAGTAGCGGTAGAGGGAAGTCCTTGTGCCGTTGTACAGAGCACTGGTGAGACCTCAATTGGAGTATTGTGTAAACGGTACTGGAGACTCCAAAAGGATATAAGTACGTTGGAGAAAGTTCAAAGAAGGACTTCTAACATGGTTCATGGATAGCAGGATAAAACTTACCAGGAAAGGATAAAAGATCTTAACATATATAGCCTGGAAGAAAGACGTGACAGGGGCATATGATTTAAATACTTAAAGGGAATCAACATGATAAAGGAAGAGAGTTTATTAAAAAGGGGAAATACTACCACAACAAGAGGACATAGTCTCAAGCTAGAGGGGGCAAAGGTTTAAAAGAAACACCAAGAAATATTATGGTACTTTACTGAGGGTAGTGGATGCATGGAATAGCCTTCAGCAGAAGTGGTAGATGTTAATACAAGCATGGGATAGGCATAAGGCTTAGCTAGATATAAAATATGACCAGGGACTAAGGAATATGTTCAGAGGTTGGGTAGACTGGGTGGGTCGAATATTTTTTATCTGCAGTCACTTTCTATGTTTCAATAGCTTAAAGGTGTATTTAGTGTGTGTATGGGTACTCTTTCAATTTTGTGAGATGTAGAGTCACTACTATCTCACCATTTTAATATTAAGCCTTTTTAATCAACAATTATTTTTTTGTACCAAAGTTCTGTCCTGTGTTCCTGTCCATTTGTAACAGATACCACAGATTAAATTATTACACTCTGAAAGGGGGGATATATTATTTCATACGTCTGTTTTTATTAACATATTGCACTATGGTATTGTGCAATATTGGGTAATATATGACCCATCACTGTTGGAGTTTCGAATATATAAAATTCAATTAGCGCTGTATCTTCCCCAAAAAATCCTGGCATGGAAAGAGTTAAAATACTAGCATCTGAAATACCGATGGGGTATCTAGTTTAAAAAAAAATTAGGGTTTCATGGGGTAAATTGAATTGGCCTGGTCCAAAGATGTCCCAAATAGGACATGAGCGCAAAATAACTAGATGTCAAAATGAAAGGCGAAAAAAAATGCACACCTCCCAAATGTGGCCTTTTAGCCCCCAAAAGACCTGATAAACCTATGCATAGAAGAATCCCCTGACGATACGCAGCCAATGTTGTGTTCAAATTTTTTATAGACAGCTGTGTGATTTATGAAGGTGAGGAAGTTTTGTCAATGGAAGGCATCCTGCTCCTAGAGGCATCCGGGTGTGTTGAACTGAGCTTATAGCTGCAGCATAGGGAAACCAGGATACAGTTACTTGTAGTTAGCGCTGCTGTTTTTTGGGATAATCTTGATTTTGTGCTCGCTTTTTGGGGACCCCCTGTAGTTATATAGAGATGAAATATCTTAGATTAGCAGTGACTAAAAGTTGTTTTAATTTATAAACCAGATTCTATTTTTCCAGTGTTCTGTCCCATGAGTTAGGGTTTCAGTACTTCTCTAATTATGAGAAAGGCTCAGAAAGTAAACAATCTTTGTTCAAGTGTGGTATCAACATACTCAGGAGATGTTGCTGAACACATACTGGGGTGTTGTTTGGCTATGACATATACCATACCACACATATTCACAGCTAATATACAATATGTGTTATTAAAAAACCCCACAAATAAATTACCATCTCAAATGCTCAAATGATTTACTATGTGGCACAAAGGTTCATTATGTTTAAGAAACTTAATCATGAGTTCTGAAGGACTATATTGATGAAAACGTCAAATGAATTACCTAAACCTCCATTTGCCAATGTGGGCATCACCAAGATAGTGGTCTGTATTCCTGTATAAACTACAGAGAAATGAATGCCTTCAAAATACCGTTATTTTACCATACCTCAGAATAGCAGAGGTGTATTAAGGTGGTGCTTAAGAATAGATCAGCTCTAGACTAGTTATTTCTAATATCCGAACATAATGTTAAATGTAGGGAGCTTGTTTAAACATGCCACCTCGGTATTGGTTATAAAGGTAGGATACTTTGACACTTAGAACGCCCACAACATGAGAGGCATGGTTAACAAAAAAGGAATAAATAATATCTATGTATCTTGTGTGGCTGGCACTCTTGGATCCGATTACTAAAATTCTTTTTTTATAGGTATTGTATTGCAGGTATGGATCAATAATGCAGCAGATCAATGGCACTTGCCTGCTGGCCCAACCCCTGTCTTGCAATGTTTGATAGCTTACATAAAGACTTTCAACTTCTCCACATTGTGGAAAATATAGTGTTGCTGACCTGGCCAGCGACTAAACTTCTATTCTAGTTGAATACTAGCAATGCTCATGCGCAGCAAGTAGTTTCGGATCCCTGTTTATATGTGAAGATTGGATTTTGTAACAAAATAAATGCTACCACACACCAAATAAATCATTCAACAGCCATATATGCATTTATAAAAAATATATTTACTTTTTCTTTTTAAATTACAAGAATTGGTACCTCAGCTTGTTTGAACAATTAGCCAGATGGTTGATGAGTCATAGAACCAGTTGTGGATGCACCAGAGGCAGAAAGGGGTCTCATTTGTTGTAATATGTATTTTATATCCACATTTTGTGCTTATAGCTATTACTTAACGTAGCGCCATTATATTTCACAACACTGTACAATGGGTAAACAAGACATAGTTATAGTAAGTAGCACATAAACCATATTCCTGCATATTTTAGCATCACAATACAATTAAGCTTTCCTGGCACAAAAAATATGGCCACATTTTACTAGATGAAATAATTCTTCCTGGGAAAGGTTTAAACATACAACAGTAAGCTTCATTTAGTTACCAAGTAAAGTTCTTGAGGAACAGCCCCTAGTTACATAAACTAGTAACGTATTCTGTAAGGCGATAGAAATGCTAGTTTGAAATATGGATTTATTTTGGATGTGGCATCTATTGATTTAAAGATTGAGATGGAACTCCAATAGATTAAACTCCTGTTGTAATGGGATGCTGTTTTCATCAAGGACAAAGTTGCTTCTTATTTTAAAAATAAAAGATTCACCAGTTTCTGCTAATAGAGAGTAGCACAGATCTGATACAACCATTCCATATGTCACATTGTTACTGCATAAAACAACTTTATCTAGTAAATTAGGAGAAATATTAAGAAAAATTATCTGAAGAATGTCTGGGGGCACATTAATACTGACTCCAATTTCCCCATGTGTAATGGTTATTTGTGCTGGCCTATAAAACAGTTTAACTTGGTTGAATGGGAGACAGAATAAGCACTGCAGGTAAATGTCGTTTGCATCAGCTTTTAGTTCTCTTTGGCATTTTGCACATCCCGTGTATGTGATATCTGGCAAAGATACGAGTATATCTGTAAGACATGTTTTGTGATCCATCGTGATATGCTGATGTAATGAAGTAAGAAATTTTAACTCTTTAATTCTTGCATTCACAAGAACCTCACCTGAGTATCTTTCCTCTAAAACAACATCAAGATCCATTTGCTTTACTTTCAGTATCTCATTTTGGAAATACAACTTTTTAAAATCAGTAGACCTTCTGTCATCATCAAACAAACATTCACATGATGACCATGGTGTAGTGTGCAACTCTATGTCTCCAGAAACTGAGTTCTTGTGAGTCAACAGATATCTAAATTCCCAAACGTGGTGTTTTTTTAGTCTGATTTGATCACACCAAGATACGCTAGCTCCCCACAGAACCAAAGTGCCATTATGCCCCTTGGCTTCTTCTACAGTCAACACAATTTTATTTTGCTTTTGTCCTTTGTAGTTGTACATGCACTCTATTAACACTGAAATACTTTGAACCTTCAGAATTGAATGCACTAATGTGTCTGCTCGAAGATGTGCTAGTCTTACATATGGTATTTGGTCCAGTTTTTGTGGCTGCCGTGGAGGAATATCTCTTAGATACTGATGTTTGGAAGATACATGTTCCAATAGCTCTCGAAGAGCTGTACACTCTACATTTGGATGATCCTTGCACAGTACAGAAGAGCTCCCAAGATTCAACAAATGGCTCTTGGCAGTGGACTGAAGCAAGGTCCCTTCATTCCATTTGTCTTCACAAACTGTTAAGTATGTAAGCATCACTATATCCCCAGGAAACAATGCCACAGTCCAAAATGCAGCCGACCTCCACATAACTACTTTACATTCTATATCTGATTGATCCAAGACAACAATCGTCGCCAATGGAACTGATGAGCCAGCATCTGGTCCACTTCGTACAGTAACTTCCTTTAGATGACTAGGGTGCAACACAGTAGCTAAAATATTATATGTTTTTGTTTTATCTGTACAGTACTTAAGAAGAACCAAAGAACTACACCATTTAAGGACAATTTGCCCTATCTCTTCACACATATTTGTTTCTGTGTTTAACAGCGAGCTTGATGGCTTATGTTTCTTAACTCTCTGCTGCGGTAGTGATCTGGAGGAAGAAGTAAATTCTTTTAAAACTCTTGGCCGTTTAGATGCACAATTCGTACAATTGTGATTAATATGTTTGCATCCTTCAAGATGCCTGTTAGGTAATCCTTCTAAGCCTCTGCTTTTTTCCAGAGGGTCTGTGATTTGGTTGACTGCTTGGGTTTGGTTGATGTGAATTTTATCAGATTTTGAAATACCTTCTAGAGAACCATCAGCACATTCAGGTAACCTCAACTGAAACACACAGTTACTTATTTCTGTTTGAACAGGGGGTCCAGTTTGCCCATAAAACCCACCAGGACCATGCAGGGCAACCTGGCTAGATGTGAATACATTAAGAAATTCGGTGTTAGCTGTCAATGAGCTGCTTCTTTCAGATTTGTTCTCTGAAGGTTGCTGTGGCTTTGCAGGAAAAGATGGATCCAGGCAATCGTGAAGAATTCCACTTAAGTATCCCACACGTTCTTGAAAATTCGGATTTATCTGACAATCCACTGTGCTGGACACAAAATTGGAAACGCTGGTGAATTTCGGATATTTTCTCTCTAGTATACAGTCAATGTCGGATTGATTGTGCTTGGTATTTGAATTCTGATGATAGCTATTGTGCAAAGATAAAACTTTGTCTTTATAAACACAACGCGTCTCTTTCCAAATATGTTTAGCACTTACTGATTGATATTCTTCCATCCCATCAGACAAAAATACTTTGGGGGCTCCAACAAAAATATGAACAGTCGCTCGCTTGGGCATTCTTTGCAATATTTCTGAAATCAGTTATACATGACTATGTTATATATGCCTTATATCACTCAACGGTATTACCGTGCTTCTCACTAATACCGTGCTGACTACCGCATTGCCTCAACTTCCGGGTATAAGCTACAGACGAATTGCGTTCCAGGTCTCAATTTAAAACCCATGAAGAGATATGGTTACGTCTCAGCCGTACTTAGTCACATGGTTACGCAAACAGCACATGCGTATTAGAATTGGGAAAGCTCGTTGTCAGGGTAACCGAGTCCGTTGGATGTTAGCAGGCGATGTTGTTGTAAAGGGTGACAACACCGCATTGACGAATATATATATTTTCCATTTGTTTAGTGGCACGTCACCGGAGGAAGATGGTGAGTACATGTATATACTGTTGTGATGAGAGTACAGCCGTTTTATTACGCGTACGCGTGTATTCTTATGTTGAAGTTTACGTTAATAAGTCGTGAATACCTAGTAGCCGGTGCCTTAGATTAGATCTAATATTAATTTGTCATACATGCACTAAGGGTATGCACACAAAGGCTTTATGGGTCAAGCCGGGTATCCAGTCTCTGGCAATAATATCCTTTTCAACAAGTACATTTCTTAGCTAAGTTGTGTAGAAAAGTAGAACAATACTGGGGATCTAGATATTTAACTCAAGCACAATGTTTTTCAGCCCATAAGTTAAATTCTAGTATAGTCTAGTTTATTTGTGGGTGATTTATGTCGCTCGCTATAGCAGTTAAATGTTTTTATGAGGTACTATTCATATTGTGTTGCATGGTATATAGAACAGCTGCTCATCTTTTCTAGGTTATGTTTTTTTCGACAGGCTGATGCCACGAGAAAGAAGAATCTCAATCTAGTCAATTCCTAGAAAACAATGTAGTAAAATGCAAAAATGGACGCAGACGTTAATACAGCTTTGCAAAAGTTATTAGAAAACATTTCAATAGTAGTATACATACTGTTTATTTACCTGTTATTTGTTTTTAAGAATTTCCCTATTGTTGAATAAAACGTACAAATATTTGTTAGTAATGCCTCATGGCATGTTACATATATTACGAGTTCAATTTCCTTTCCACAATATTGCATTTATTGCATGGGTCTAAATATGATGTCTTTTCAGATGCTTTCACGGGCCAAGCCTGCTGTAGGCAGTGAGCTACAGCAGGTGGATAAAAGAAAGAAAAAAGGAAAGAAAGTACCCAAATTGGATGAACTATTGGCACTGCGAGACTTTACTGGAGCAATAACGTTGCTTGAGGTACACCACATTAATCTGGTACAATTAGTTGGGTAACATGAACAGTAGTCCAGTTTCCAAACAATGATTGCGACATTGATCTTAGTGGGTTAGTGAGTACGGCTCTTTAGATATCCACACATCCAAAATCCAATTCTCTGCGCAAAATCTAAAGTGACTTTGCTTCATTGCTTTCTAAATATCATAGACAGGTATGTAAAAATGTTGTAGACAACTGCTTGACAAGTCTGTATAGAAATTAAGTCGTATACTTAACATTTTAGCAGCCAATTTAATCTTACTTGGAACAAGAGATATAAATTAGCACAAGTCTAAAAGCAGCAGAATTTCCATTAGATGTATAATAGATATATTTGGGATGAAAACATAAAATTTAGCTTGATTAAATTGCACAATTATCAAGTGTTTCGCAGAATTTTATGCCTGTAAAATTTGACTTACTGCTAGGAAGGATATAGAAAAAAATAAATAAATGACATGAATTGTCTCCAACATTGGATTAAATAGCCATTTTGGGTTTCTTCACAGTTTAAGCGCCAAGTTGGGGAGAATGAAGAAGATTCGGACATGTGGATTGGATACTGCTCGTTTCATCTTGGAGACTACAAAAAATCTTTAGAGGTAAAACATTATTTAACTAGTTTTATATTTTGCAGTTGTCCTGAAATAATCTGAGGTATTTACAGGCGTTAATCGACATTTTAAACAAATTGATTAAATCAATTTTTATTTTTCCTTCTCCCTCTGCAGTTAGTCTTATATCATATCATGAAGCATACAGTTGTAAATTTTAATCCCTAGAAGCACAACTTGGATGAAATCAAACCTCTCAGTTGTGCTCCTGCTGAAATCAGTGGCGACATAAAAATGCCACGTTTAGGCCTATGAAGGCAACATAAGAAGAGGGGTGGCAGGTTGCCTGCAGACATCACGCACAAGGAGGCAATGTTCTGTTTTCTTTTCTATTACTTGCAATAAGCAAAGCTCCAGGATATAATGTCATAACATGGTGACGCACACTGGAAAGTGGCTAGGGGAGCATTTAACAGAGCTCTATATTTTTTTTACCACCTTGTATGAATGCCACCAATTCAGCAAAACGCATCCAAGGGATTGGGAGGCATGACACGTGTATACAGAGGATTCTGAGAAATCCTATGCATTTACATCAAAAAAGTTAATTCCAAGGTAACACTCAGCTGTCATATGCATTAAAGCACATATGAGGGTTGGAATATATCTTTATAGGGGAACACTCACCAAAAATTGTATTACACGTATCACATTAAAATGAGTTTTAATCAATATTATGGAGGGGGGGGGGTTATTTTCCCAAACAGTTCTGGGTTTTACATAATAATGTTTTCAGACAGCTGCATATGAGCTATTTGTATGTGTTTTGGTTCCTTATCATACCGTCTGGTAAACTGACAAGTGAAAATATATTTCATGAAACTATTTCAATGGTCAAGCATGACTTCATTAGCGCTTCTGTAAATGGTGTGGTGTGTGAACTGGCACCCAGTTACAAGTCTGCCTTATTTACTTAGATTTATTTACATTTTTTTCCATCTTGCCAAATCCAGTTTTACAATTTTTAATCATCCAGCAACAAAAAATTAAATATTATCATTTTAGGTTTTTCAGACTGCAAGCCAAAAGGAAAGTAGTAACCCTGATGTCTGGGTAAATCTGGCTTGTACCTACTTCTTTTTGGGAATGTATAAGGAGGCAGAAGAGGCTGCTAACAAAGGTATGCATATGTGCTGATTTGTACCTTTTAGTTATTACATGTTTATGTAATACCTTGTTTTGTAACTTTTTTTTAAAATATTAGAGACTGTTGGTTGAATTAATGGTCGAATTCTCCTCAGAAAAAGTTTTTTCCTTTATTTAGATTATGCGCATAATCGAGACAAGGCACACAACACACAAAAGTCGAAGCGTTGTCTAATTACATATTTGGATTACATGGTTTATATAACTTCTTATACTTCTTATCTGCTTCTAATAGCCTCTTAGTAGATATGTTGGCGCAACTCGTGATATATCATAGACTAGACATTTTCTATTGTCTTTGTCAGCAATAATAATTATGATAACATAAGCATTTTTCTAACAGAGACCATTTTACTTCTGTAGACTATGTGGATGAGTGGCTAGTGGTCCTGTGTGCCATATTCTAAAAAGGCATGTAGTTTTACAAGTAGGTGACAGGTATCTGATATGTAACTGATATGCCGATATACGTACGTTTTGTAAAGTTACAATAGAGATACTAACTAATCTAATATCATGGCATGCACACAAATAATGAAGTGTGTTTATAATGAAGAGATCCCCTAAACATTCTGCTCTTTTAAAGCATTTTTACACAAGCACTTCTGTCTTAAACAAAGTGACTGCAAAATACTCCTGGTAGGAAGCTTTTGTTTTTTTGTCTCTGAAATAATCATCTTTATTAATGGAGTAGATGACCTAATCAGATCTATTGAAGAGAATGGTCTAATCCGCATTTAGTTAGTATTTTAAATCTTAAGTCATTTAATACACAATAAAACTAAAATAAACAAAATTGAATGATTTTAATTCCTCTAACAAGAGTATTCAATCTAACAATATAATAAACCCCAGGAATGAGAAAATAAGTAACTGTTAACCAGGGAAATCTGTCACTTTCATCTGTAAGGTTTGTGCATTTCTACTTTTTTAACAGTTTATTCTAATTTACTGTTTGTGAACTTATTTTATAGCTCCCAAAAGTCGTTTGCAGAATCGATTGCTTTTTCATTTGGCTCATAAGGTACGTAAACAATGTTTTAAAATGTACTTTATATAAAAAATGCTATCCCATTATAAGTGTGTGCGGTTTATGGCTGTAGTAAACAGTTATTGTATCATATATCTATAATCCTCTGTGACATAGTTATGAGGAACATAGTTATGAGGAACATAGTTGAGGAACAGCAGATATAACTACCTCTAACGATGAAAAAGATTCCACTTGTAAAATGTTCCAAATGTTTCATCCCGAGTATTGGTTGATACTTTCCTGGCAACTAAATGACAATAAACCCTTTGTAAAACTTAACTTTTATTGAAGGTTAACTAAAATGGAAAAGTATTCTATCTATACATGCTGGTATATGTATGATATGTATATATACTGTTAAACATTATACATGTAATTACAGTGCCCTCCACTAATGTTGGCACCCTTGGTAAACATATGCAATGAATGCTGGGAAATTGTCTTAATTGTTTAATCCTTTTTTTCGTCAAAAAATACACAAAAATACTTTGCTCTCATGGATATCAAACAATTGCAAACATAACGCAGGTTTGTAAAAAATGTTAAATACATGTGTGGGACAACTATGAATTCATATGAGAAAAATATATTTGAAGTATATTCCCATTTATAGTTTACATTTTCTTAGTACGCCTCGGTGACTAGGAACAGGAAATTGTTCAGCCATGACTTATTGTTTCACATGGGTATAAATATTAGGTAACACTTAGGCCAAACCTCCTTTTGTCATTCATCACAATGGGTAAAACCATGGAATATAACTGTGATGTGTGGGAAAAGATTGTTGAAGTGCCCAAAATGGTAAGCCGCTATAAGAAAATAGCAAAATCATTGAAAATGCCCATTTCCACCATCAGCGTACTAATTAAGAAGTTCCAAACAACTGGAAATGTTATGAATCAACACACAGAGAGCTAGCCATGTGGAAAACTACTTCATGCTGACAGTTAAATATGGTGGTGGATCTTTCATTTTTGGGGCTGTTTTTCTGCCAGAGGACCTGGACTTTTCAATATCAGCAGATATTAAATGAACACCTGACTGCCACTGTCAGAAAGCTTAACATGGGCCATGGACATTTTCTAGCACGACAATGATCCAAAACATACATCAACATCAATACAAAAATTGTTTACTAACCACAAAATCAAGGTCCTACCATGGCCATCCCAGAAAACCTGTGGAGTGGACTGAAGAGGAGAGTTTAGCAGCGTTGTCATTGAAATTTGAAAGATTAATTTTGTGTGGAGGAATGATCTCAGATCTCTTGCATACTTCCATGTATACTCCAACCTCATCTGGCATTTTATGAGAAGACTCAGAGCTGTTTTCTTGGCAAAGGGAGTTAGCACAAAGTATTGACTAAAAGGGTGCAAAATTTCACTCAAGTGAATCCCATATATATATATAAATTGTAGCTGCTGCTTTAAGTCCATAACTCATATTTGCAGGGCAGTAATAGATATTAAATATTTACAGTTTCCACATTATTGGAGGCTTGTGACATTTGGATATTGTTCACCTGCAACAAATTTTGGAAGTAAATCATAGGCTGTGTCACTGCTAGCAGCAAGTCATTCATGCAAGCTACAGGTTTATGTTTTATTTTACCAGTCTGGAGGTCATGGATAAACCTATTAATCTTAAAAAAGATCAATCTAGAAAAGTATGTTAATAGTTAGTTAATTCAAATTTATCACAGTTTTATCAGAAGGGTAAACTTTTGAAGAACCTTTCCCTCAAATGCAACAAAATAAATGAAGAAACCATCAACACAAAAGATCACCTCTAATCCCCCTACATGAATTGGACAGGGAGAGCAACCGCCCAATCAGATTTTGCACCTTAGCACCGATAGCAAATGGAAAAGTTAAGTAACTGGCATTATTTGTGCCATTCGGATGTAGACACAGTGCAGCTTTCATAAAGGTCTTCATGTAATATAGTTTGAATGCCATGTCATAAACATTTTATTTATCATTGTAAAAAGATATTCCACACTCCATTTTGTGTCAATTTTTCGGAGGGTGGGGGGTGGCTTTGGGAAAAAACGGAAAAATGGGGGAGGCAGTTTTTCCCCAATTTTTCCGTTTTTTCCAAAGCCATTTTTTTCCAGAACAAATGGAGTGTGGAACGTCTTCTTTTACAATGATAAATATGTTAATTTTTCCCATTTCTAGTTTTAATACAATAAGTGAACTAGATACATGATACTAACACCACCCTTTCCTTAAATTAATAGTTCAATGATGAGAAGAAACTCATGGTCTTTCACCAAAACCTGCAAGATATTATTGAAGATCAGTTAAGCCTTGCATCCATCCACTATATGAGATCACACTATCAAGAGGCCATAGATATCTACAAGAGGATACTGTTGGAAAACAGGTATTCATGTTTAGGACAGCCATCCATCTGTTTATTTGTTGTACTCTCTTTTGGTTATATCAATGATTACCTTCTCTTTTGTGCAGGGAGTTCTTGGCTCTAAATGTCTATGTGGCACTGTGCTATTATAAACTTGATTACTATGATGTATCCCAGGAGGTTCTTGCTGTGTATTTGCAGCAAGTTCCTGACAGTGCCATTGCTCTGAATCTCAAGGCATGCAATCATTTCCGGCTTTATGATGGGAAGGCAGCTGAGGTAAGGACACAGCTGAATTTAACACTGATTCTTATTCAATGCTTGCTAGCTTATCCTTCACATCCTCTTAACTTTCTTAAATGTCACATCACTGCATTGTGTGAGAAAATGTATTGTGAAACTGAAATATGCATTTTGTTAACTTGGTGCATTAAGAAATAAGTGTCTTTTCAGTGGCTATAGAGGCATTTGCTCTGAAAAAATATGGTGTGTGTGTATATATATATATATATTATATATATATATATATAATATATATATATTGCTATTTTGAGTATAGTATCCCTTTAATAATGTTGCTTTAATGAAACGGCAACTCCTTTGTAAACCTCTGCTTTAGTTATTAAATCTATTGGTCAACAAAGTAGACTTTTTTAAAGGATACTAAGTCTTCCATTTTGTGTTACAGGCAGAGCTGAAAAGTTTGATGGACAGTGCTTCATCTTCGTTTGACTTTGCCAAAGAACTCATAAAACACAACCTTGTAAGTTTTCAGTCTGTGCCCTTTAATTGTATTGTTTTTCTGCGAGTCTTTACAGTAGCTAATAGTCTAATCTAGTGTCTGTACATGTCTGTATTATCTAATATAACTTGTAGTCCTTATTGTATGCCTTCTCTTGTGTATTATCAGGTTGTGTTTAGAGCTGGAGAGGGGGCCCTACAGGTCCTACCACCATTAGTTGATGTTATTCCTGAAGCGCGTCTAAACTTGGTGATATATTACCTAAGACAAGGTAACGCTCTTAAATCATTTCTGTCCCAAATTCCATCTTTTAAAATGCAGTACACTCCCGTAGGAGTGATCAAAAGTCTTGTGGGGGCAGCAGCAGAGCCCCATACAAAACGGCTATTAACCCCTAAAATGCCACAGCATTTAAGGGGCTAACGCTGCACTATCGCTCTTATGGAGCGATCAGGCAGCAGGGGAATGTTGTGGCAGGTCCCCACACAAACAACCCCCTTCCCTGAATCTGCCTCTGGCAGCTGAAAACGCGATCGTCTGTTTACCTACAGAATCCCTCAGTGGGAGTGATCGAAGGCTCGGGGGGGGGGGGTTCAGGGTTTTAAAAGCCTGTGGGAGACCTTTTTGGGACATCTTTGTCCCTATGTACATAAAAGCTTGCTGTGAAGTTTTGCAAGTTTCAAAACCAAATTCTACAGCTTGAATCAGCCACATCCATGGTGCAGAGGGAACGTAAAAGGAAACGCTTTATTCACTTCACTGCTGAACGGGCATACTGCCTTTGAAGGGAGAAAACAAAAATGTACTAGTTTCATATACTAGTTTCCAGAAATATTATAATGCTTCTACACGAAATGCTCTAGTTGGGATACCATTGCATAAATTGCATTATGGCTTTACACTCCCTTAATACCCGAGAATACATGTGCAGTATGTCTGACAGTGCTGCCTGCCAGGCAGAGGGTATCAGCTGCCAGTCAGTTAACAATTGTTTATTTAGGAGAACACTGTTTGCCTCACAGAGACCTACAAAACATATTTGGGAATTACTACCCCTTTGAATTATCTCACAATACTACCTTGTTTTTTGCATCCTCAAATAAAACAGAAATTACAGTAAGTGGCCTCACACTGGATT
Source organism: Spea bombifrons (assembly GCF_027358695.1). Taxonomy (NCBI): domain Eukaryota; kingdom Metazoa; phylum Chordata; class Amphibia; order Anura; family Pelobatidae; genus Spea; species Spea bombifrons. The sequence continues at coordinate 21,320,275 of NC_071092.1, read as the reverse complement.
TTTTTTATTTTATGGATAGAGCACTTCATTTGATATTAATACTCTAATTATTAATCATAGATGATGTACAAGAAGCTTTCAACTTGATCAAAGACCTGGAACCCTCGACTCCTCAGGTAGATACTTTATAGCATACAAACTGAACTGTTTACAAAATCAACACAGTTCATTTTAAAGTACCATTTTTAAAACATTTGTAACTAGGAAAGCGCTTTTATGGAAATCAGTGGAAGGGATTGCCACACTTGCTCATAGAATGCCTCCAGTGTTTGCTAGGCCAGCACTGAGGCTGACTGGCGAGAAGTATATGACGTACAAGGAGATGTGTTCAGCTGAACACATCTTCGGCACGCAAAATAGCTGAGTGGGGCAAATCCTGAAGGGGTAACTCTACAGAATCCCAACATGCATTTACAAGAGGAACACCACGTAAATGTAAAAGGACCTCTCAGCTATCATATGCATTAAAATGGCTGGAGTGTGCATTAAGAATATATTTATACATCAATGGCATTCCACTAGGGTTTATTTTAACATTGTCTCATATGATGTACAACATGATATTTGTTCTGCTGAGTGCATGAAGAAATAAAAGTCCACAGAAATTGTAAGCACTTGTTGACACTGGTGCTAGTTAAATAATTGTCTGTAAAGATACTGTCAATGAACATGAATGCCATATTACTGTATTTGTTTGATTATAAGACAAGGTTTTGTTCAGAAAAACATCCCTCGTCTTATATGCGAGGTCATCTTATAATCAGACCTCAAATAGAGGTCTGACTACAAGACTAAGATCCAGATCCCCTCCTCTCTGACAGCCGGTGAACATATGCACGATGTGTGCAGACAGCCGTCCCTACTGCCGGGCTTCTATGACGGAGTGCCGGCGTGACATGACCTTCCGGTGCTCCACCATAGAAGCCCCGGTGGAAGTACCGGCCAGCAGCAACGGAGGTTGTCTACACGCATGATGCAGACGTTCACCAGCTGCCAGAGAGGAGGATCCCCCGCAGCTTTGCAAGAGACCTGGATCCTCCTCTCTGGCAGCCGGTGAAGTGTGCACCATACATGCAGACAACCTCCGCTGCTACCCAACACTTCCGCTGGGGCTTCTATGACGGAGCACCGGCGTGACCTTCCGGTGCTCCGTCATAGAAGCCACGGCGGAAGTCCTGGGAAGCAGCGGAGGTTGTCTGCACCCATGGCGCAGACGTCCACCAGCTGCCTCCGCTTGACACCAGGGAGTCTAGAGCACGGGGGACAAGTCTAAGGATGCAGTAAGTCTAGGGGGTATAAGGCATATCAGGGGGGCATATTGGCAAATAGGGTGGAATAAGGAATATCTCGGGGGCAGAGTGGTAAATAGGGGGGTATAAGCCATATCAGGGGGGTATATAAGGCACATATGGGGGGCAGAGTATCAAGCTGTGGGGCAGATGTGCATAACTGGGTGGGGGGCAGGTTGGCAAATAAAAGGAAATAAAAACAAAAAATACTTTTTCTATTACATAAGAAAAAATTGTTTAAATGTGAATTCATATTTACTTATAAAACTTTTTTCCTATAGGGTAGTCTTATATTCAGGCTTTCTTTTTTTTCTAAATTAATATTCAAACTTTGGGGGGGGGCATCTTATAATCAGGGTTGTCTTATAATCTTAAATACGGTATAAACAGAACACATAATGCACATTATACATACATGTTTATGATACCTTAGCTGTGTGGTTTGTGTGTAAATAAGGTGGAGTTGCGCACTATTCCTGCATCCTCAGTGGACTGATGAATCAGCCATTTTTTTTAATCACAGTTTTGTAAATATAATATAAGAAATGTACTGTTGTGCTCGGGAACATGAGAATAAGTGCAATATTTTTTTCTGCTATCCAATAGGAATACATTCTTAAAGGTGTTGTAAATGCAGCTTTGGGTCATGAACTAGGCTCGGTAAGTTACCTGATGCAGTTTCTTTATTATAACAGTGCACTTAGCTCCTGCCTTTCAGGTTGTTTGTTTATTGTGTGATATCTGATGGTATAATTGACACATTGGGCATATGATATGTCAATTTTAAATTGCAACAGTGACTACACTTCACTAAATAGTGTGTATGTGTGTATATATATATATATAATGTGTGTGTTTTGTGGGAGCAGCCATCTTTATATACCTAGTCCTTAAAGTATATAAAAGTACTACATTTTACTGTTCCATGTATACATGTATATATTAGAACACTGTTTAGTTTATATTATGACAGACAGTATTTGCAGGATGTTATGGGTATTTTTAAAATAGAACTGTAAGATAAAAAATATCTTGATTGTATGTTCATTTGAGCAAGATCTTTCTCACCTCTTGTTTGTGTAAGTCCAAATTGTAACCCATTAAGCAACACTGCTGAATGAACATAAATCTTTTTTGTTAATTATTTCCTTCTCCCAAAAATTGGGCATTTTGGAAACATAAACGTTTGTCATTTTATATTGAATGGAGAGCACTAGATGGCATTTCTGTGCCATACCTATGCTACACTGTCTTTCTTCTAACCTTTTAATCCTGGGTCTATTTTTCTAAGATTATCATTATATTTCAACCATCCTTGTCTCCAAGCATGTTTTCCTTTTTTTTTTTTTAATCTGGTTTTTATCTTAGTTGAGCCATCAGTGTGGTATGCCTCAATGTATTTTTAGATATATATTTTTGTATATGGTCATTAATTTAATTTGGTGTCTACTTTAATTGTAGCGGGACCATCTAAAAATTGCCCAACAGTTCTTCCAGCTTGTTGGTGGCTCAGCCAGTGAATGTGGTAAGTGAACATATTATTTCTCTTAGAATGTTCTAATTTTACAATTCAGAGAGTTAACATTTTAACTGTTGTTTTTTGTGAGTTCCCTTGGTTTGTGCTTTTAAGAGAGGCTTGGCTGCCTTTACAGTGGTTTGCATGTCCTAGCTTTAATATCTAATAATTTAAAGTTTGGAACCTATATCAACAAAATATGGTTATGGTATCAAAATACTCAAAGATGTAGTAATTGTTATTTTTCTTTACTACATTGAGTTAAGAAATGCTGTTTTTCTCCAAATAAATTTTTTAGTAAATCCCTGTGGCAAGATCATTGTCATACAATAGCAGAAGGGGTATTTTGAATGAACGCCTGAATTTCGGTGCTATAAAAAGAAATATGCCAAATTATTAATTCTAAACCCCATGCATGTAACTCTGCACATGGTCGTGCTGGAACATGAAAGGACCTTCCCTAAACTGGTGCAACAAAGTTGAAAGCATACAATTGTCTAAAATCTTTTTATGCTGTAGCATTTACATTATCCTTTGCTGGAACCAAGGAGCCTAAAACCCTGAAAAATAGCCCCAGACCATTAACCCTCCTCCACCAATCTCTACCATAGGCGCTATGCATTCTGGTAGGTAGCGTTCTCCTGGCATCTGCCAAACCCAGATCTACATCCAGTGTTTGTCTAAGGAGATGAAATTCCTGTGTGCCTGATTTTATACTCCTGCTAGCAATAGGTGTGGCTGAAACACTCAAACTCAATAAATAGGAAGAGAGTCCACATATGTTTATAAATATATGTGTCTGTATAATTGATTATATAGTGCATATACTGCAGGAATATACAATATGATTATTTTCTTGATATACAGATACTATACCTGGAAGGCAATGTATGGCTTCATGTTTCTTTCTTCTACGTCAGTTTGAAGATGTTCTGATCTACCTTAACTCTATTAAGGTCAGTGTAACAAAATGTGGTTGTAAAGTATGATATGTTTAGGCACTTCACCAGCATTTATTTTTGTGACTTAATTTAATGTATTTAATTTTTGTGTTTTTGCTTTGTCTTTATTCAACTGTGAATTCTCACACCTTATGGACAAAAGTATTGGGAGACATGACCATTACACATTACAGGGTGTGTGTGTGTGTGTGTGTGTGTGTGTGTGTGTGTGTGTGTGTGTGTGTGTGTGTAGAAAGCACCTTTAAATCCCGGGATATATAACCTTCACCCGTCTGGCTTTCCTTTAACTACTACAGATTCCTCGTCGTATGAAACTCCACTTACACCAGTGGCTTAAAACAATGGGTTTATTAAAATAACAAATACATATATATGAGTATACAGAGAAGCGTCTGAAATACAAGGCTCTATGACTCTAACTATACTATGCTAGTGACTCTATGTGTGCATGTAAGGATGGGGTGTCCCTGTCACCTTGATGTTATCCTTCCTTCTTTCTTTCTGGTTCTCTCCCTTCCTTCTTTCTGGTTCTCTCCTTTTATAGCCACCATGCCCAAACAGTCCCAGCCAATCATCTTCTTAGTTTGTGTCCACTCATCCTTAGGAAGGCACAATCTTGTACCTGCACCAGCTGCCTGTAGAGACCGCTCTTGTCCATGAAGTTAAATTGCCCCCACAGTGAAGTTGATGGTCCTCAGGGCAAATTCAGGGTGGGTCTCTGGAATGTTGATATTGTCTCCTTTTGTTGTAGGACAAACACATGCTTGTCTCCAGCCCAGATACTATCCCCTGCAGTCCTTTTGTTGTAGGAGATTGTAGATTGTATCTCCTGTTTATTGTTCCCACCTGGTAGAGAGATAGCTCTTTGATGTATTGTGAGTTCCTGGACATTTGGGTTTCACCACTAGTGTAATTCCTTGAAACTGGCTTACTCAAGAGGAATCCCATTGTGTTGGGAGCCAGCTGTTGTCCATGGAGATTAATAGTTGACTTATATTTATTACAGTGTGTGTGTATATATTATATAAATATATATTGTGATCCTGCACCCACACAGGATACCAAACAGCACGGTCCTCTAGGGTATTAATGCCACATCTCAGTTAGGTAATCAACCACGATTTATTTGTAGTCCACGTATGCAGATATATACAGAATTACATAGTACACAAATTCCCTACAAACAAAAGCCTAGCTCGTCTGAGCGCTTACTAACATACCATATTTGCTCGATTATAAGACAAGGTTTTTTTCAGAGCAAATGCTCTGAAAAACACCCCTCGTCTTATAATCAGGGTCGTCTTATAATCAGACCTCAAAGTCTGACTATGGGACGACTAAGATCCAGATCCCCCGGAGCTGCAGGGGATCTGGATCCTCTTGTCTCAACCCCCCCGCCCCACTTACCAGTACTTCAGAGTCCCCGGTGTGCAGCGATTCGCGTAGACAACTTCCGCTGCAGCAGGAAGGAGGCGTGGCTAGCAGCGGGGGTTGTCTTCGTGCATCGCGCAGACCTTCCCCGCCTGTCAAAGATCAGAGTTCCCCGCACCGGTGCGGCACTGACAGCCGGGGAAGGTCTGCGCGATGCACGCAGACAACCCCCGCTGCTAGCCACGCCTCCTTCCGGCTGCAGCGCAAGTCTACACGCTGCCCCAGCTACATGACAGGAGACTCATAAGTACCGGTAAGTGGGGGGGGGGTGTTAAATGGGGGGCATAAGGCATTTCTGGAGGCAGAATGCTCTGTGAAATGCCTTTTAACCCCCTTAATGCCACTCTGCATCCAGAAATGCCTTTTTAACCCTCTAACGCCACTCTGCCTCCTGAAATGCCTTAAACCAGAGTGGCATATAGGGTTAAAAGGCATATCATGGGGCACAGTGGCATATAGGGTTAAAAGGCATATCATGGGGCACAGTGGCATTTAGAGGGTTAAAAGGCATATCATGGGGCACAGTGGCATATAGGGGGTATAAGGCATTTCTGGGGCAGATGTGCATAACTTGGGGCAGGTTGGAGCTTTTAAAAAAATTAAAAAAAATAGTTTAGATGAATTAACATTTACTGGTAAAACGTTTTTCCTATAGGGTCGTCTTATATTCAGGCTTTTTCTTTTTTTCCTAAATTAATATTAAGATTTGGGGGGTCGTCTTATAATCGAGCAAATACGGTATAACTCCCTCACTACTCAGGGTCTAAAACTAAACAAAACGTAATCCCACCAACCTTTTTGATGGTCTCTTTTGTGCATAGCAAGCCCTGCTGCTTCCAAACAAACTCTCTCTCCTCTCCCTCTGTCCAACAGGTCAGGTCATATTGCAGTCAGTGCAGCTAATTACTTGCAGCTGACCAGTGCATTGGAGTCAGCTTAAACTCCTGGCCTGGATCCTGTGTCATTCCAGGTGCATGTAAACTGCGGGGTGGAGCACCAGCCTGCCCTATATGTCATATAAAACCCTGCAAAATCGAGGGGGGATGTATACACCCCGCACCTTGTTACATAATATTATATATATATATATATTATGTATTTTGTTTTAATAAACCATTCTTTAGTAAGGAAAAAAAATCTACCAAAGTGGAAAAAAATTAAGAAGAAAAAAAGCCAAATGTTTCATGGTTTCACCAATACAAACTATACATAGCCAGTGCAAACGTAGAACAAAATATTTATGAATTTGGCTATGATTTTAGAAACACCTCATATGCCTTGTATTTTGACATATTTTAGTACAGAAATATGAATGATGTTCATGGCTAATCATCCAAATGCGTTTCCAAACTAGATTTTTTTTAAAAAGATGTGACACAGTGGAAGTTGGGCCCCAGTGGCGACTAGAAAAATGCTGAGTCACAAAACAAGGCTCCTGGGAAATCAGGTATAAAAATTCTTCCTGTTCCAGGCCCTGGGTTTAGCATTCCAAAGTTAATCTTGCAGGGTGGAAACAGTTGAGAAGACCAGTCATTCTCCTCCACAAGGTCTCTACCTCTGTCCTGGTGCCTGCATTTCATGCTGAGCGCCAGAATATGACGTCCTATTTCGCAGTTCAGCAGTGAAGTAGCGGGCACTAGTGAGCGGCTTTTAAATGCTGTCTTTTTTTTTTTTTATTATGTGGAGGAGAGAGAGGGGCGCCGAACGCTTGCTAGGCGCCCCTCTCTCTCCTCTATATGCTGCCACTCTACCCCCCCCGAGATATGCTGCCACTCTGTCCCCCCCAGAGATATGCTGCCACTCTGTCCCCCCCAGAGATATGCTGCCACTCTGTCCCCAAGATGTCCCCCCACCACCACCAGACTTACCGGTGCAGACTCTTGCGGGGCCTGCGGGGGACATCTACACATAAAACGTATTCAACTTCCGGTGCTGGCACTTCCCCCGTGGGGACTTTAAGTGAGGGAAAAAAGTGCGGCCTATATTCGAGCCAATACGGTATAGAGATATATATATATATATATATATATAGCAGGGGCTAATAAATGGGTTTTAGATATTTCGACAGGGGCGCGATTTCAGTGCTTGCCATAGGCGCTATTTTCAGTAGATACGCCTCTGGATGCAGGGGAGATAAGACTTAGCTTTTCAGTCCCTAAGAAAGCAGATATGACTCATCTTCCAAAGGATGAACTGCTTTATGTGAGTTTAAGTGGGTTTGAGGGTTTAAGGGGACTGAAGACACAAACATTAACCCCTTAAATGCTATAACTGTGTCATAGACACAGTCTAGACATTCAAGGGGTTAACATTGCATGATTGTTCTCAGGTCAGGGTTGGTCAGATTTGTTGGGACCAAAGAAACCGAGGACTTTGTCCCTAAAACTGCCTGTGGCAGCTAAAAATTTGATCACCGCTAAACCAAAGAAACAATCAAAGGCTTAGAGGGACTCTTTCTCACAGTTGCTGTTCTGCCCTGACTTCAGCAGACAATAGCAATCTCCACAGTTGTGACGATGTGGGAACATTTTTTACCCATGGCATACCAGGCACGCCACTGATCCGCTAGGGACATTTTCTAATGATGGTATGTCATTCGTCACAAAAGGGTTAAATGTACATGTACTGAAATCTTTCTGGGATTATATATTTTGTGTGTCATTTTTTGGTAGAATTTTAAAATGGTCAGTTGGCAAAATAAAATAGCTTGTTCCCAAATTGACTTTGGGTAGAACAGGGACTAGTGGAGTATATCCTCAGCTCACAACCGAAAGCAGGACATTTACACTGAAAAGGCATTTATAGCTGTCTCTCTCCACCTGGATATACCCCTCAAACTCTGAACTGGAGACCTAGATCTTCTGACCTCCCTTTGGGGATCAGGGCCATTGGGGCAATTTTTATCCTTTAATTTATCTCCTTTATCCTTATTTAGCTAGTGTTATTCTTTCCAGGAAGATGGTGCTGTCCCCATTGAAGATGCTGGCCTCTGTACTTTCCCTTCTTGCTAACTTTGAGTCCTAGCAGATGAAAAGCTCTGCTACCTCTGTTAGGTCAGCTCTGTTGATGTTTTGGTAGCATGCATGAAAATGATTGTTGAGACAGCTTCCACATAGATGTGTTACAGGGCAAGTGCAAGAAGTATGTTTCCTGCTTACCACTTCCTGGTTTTAGTAGAGGCAGCTCATAAAGAAGATTGCGTACGGTAAATTGTATTAAGGTTCATGCACAATTGGCTCCAACTTGCATTAAAAAATAAAAATACGATTTTGGTAACAGAACTGGTCCTTTAATTTAATGTATAATCATTGACCTTTGATGAATGGCTATACCACCTCCTTTCCATAGGCTTTATACCATGAAGAATTCCAAATGTATTTCAAAACCCTTCCCCAGTAAAAGGACACACTGTTTGAGGAGTGAAACTATTTTGTAGCAATGCCACGTGTAGTCTACCTGCCTTCTCCCCCTCACTTCCAAATGTTTTACTTGACATTCTTTGTTCAACATATTATATAGGGCTTTAAGAACAAACTGTTTATCTCACCTGGTACCTTGTCTCTTAAATGGATGATAGCATCGTTTTCATGGGACTCTTTTTACAGAATTTTTGGGGAAGTGGCAACAACAAAATTGACATAAACACATATGTGTGTGGGAACAAATACACAATAAGTTCTAACCCTAAAAAGTGCTCAGGCAAAAATACTATAATAGACTATAGAAAATAAAAAAGTGAACATATTAAATGTGAAAAGCGGACATATTGCATAACCTATTGGCAGATAATATAAGGGAAACAATACTGAGAAAATCCCATTGTAAGGTCTTGCGAGGTATTGAACTCAGAACCTGGTGGTTACCAGGTCCCTAACCATTGACCAGGAGTCCCTATTCTAAATTGTAAGATCATCTGCCCTGGCTCTCCAGGACACTTCTGGACGCACCTCAGCAGCTGTTCCAAGTTATTCACCTGTCTTGGATACTAATAAGCAGCACTATATTAACAGCCCTTTTCCACAGCTCAGTGCTGCAACAATAATTTAGCCTGTTCTGCTGGTATCCTGCTTGTGGCTTGTTATTTATTTTGTTGCTGTGCCTGTGGCCCTGACCTTGGCTTGTTTCTCATTTTGCTTTGGTGCCTGTGACCCTGACCTCAGCTTTTTTCTTGTGCTGCCATTTGCTTATATCGTATCTGACCTGGATTGCGCATCATGTCGCCTTCCAAAACTAGAAAGGCATCTGCACATGGCTAATCAAAGCTAGGGACTCGACACCTGAAATCGACAGGTCACCCTGCTCAGAACCCTTCATCAGATTCCAAACCTGCATCTAGACTGTCTCTGGACAAACCTCTTTGTGTCTGACAGCCATTAAAAGGAATAATGATTCCAGATCATATGTAACTAACATGGGAAACTAGAGACAAGTCCAACAATTAAAAAAAAAATGTAATATACTTAATTAAAAAAAATTATTTTTGTTTTGCCTATGTATGTTACACGTAAGACACAGTATTGTATATACTATATTTACAGTATTGTAATAAATATAATTTTTCATTTTATATTGCATCTGGGTTACTAATGAGTTAAAGCTTTGACATTGTAGGACAAATTCACAACACCTACCACTACATTTATACATGCTCCTACAAGAAAGCCACATAAATCTATTTTGTTTTAACAGTTTAAAGCACATTTAATGCCAGATCCATATAATGTATTATACAAAAGGTCCAGAGTAAGAATCAATTGATGTGTTCAAATCTGAGTAATTTGTCACTGTAGGAAAAGGTAGTACATTTAAGGTTCACTTGATTAGTAGTCATATAATTGACAAAACAAACTATAGATTCACCATTACCATTCCAAATTATATTGTACTGTATGTATAGTAAACTGCATTTCATTGAATGCATGCTAATTTATTTAATTTCAAAAAGTAACACTTGAACATGCTATTTTAAATAAATTACCAAATTGTTGAATAATTTATTAATGAGTCTATTCTTATTTAGAGTTACTTCTACAATGATGACACGTTTAACTTTAACTATGCTCAAGCCAAAGCAGCAACTGGAAACTATAAGGAGGCAGAGGAGGTGAGTCTGGTTGTATTATATAGTGAAATAAAAAATGAATTTGTTACAGAGTGACCAGAAGGGTGATTTTGATTTTTTTTTAACATTGGGATAAATAAGTGACTGTCATTTTGGAAGGCTAAGTTTAGTGTTCAAGAATGTATTGTGTTATGTATCTGCTAGTGTTGTATGTTATATTATCTGAAAACATATACGGCCATAAAATTGTATGAACTTGATCTGTTTGACCATTTTTGCTTAACTTATTTATTTATTTTTTAGGCATTTCTGTTAATTCAAAATGAGAAGATAAAAAATGACTATGTTTACCTTAGCTGGCTTGCCCGTTGTTGTAAGTAGTACTATTGACTTACATAAAACCTTTTCATAATAAGATTTATTATAGCATATTAATTAATACTACGCATCGGTTGGATTCCTATGACTGTTGTTGGGCTGTGTCCTCTATCTCTCCTTAAGTCTCTGCCTGTGAATGTTGAAAAACAATTTACTACTTTTTTCACAGTATTTTGCGGGTACATATGGGAAAACTACCAGCTACCTTCTACTAGTTGTTCACCTTCCGCACATTCATGTCTTTTTATACAATAAGTCTCTGTTAAGCTCTAGCTTGAAGTAAATGAGTGAGATAAGTGTTCTTTGAAAATGTGCCATAATGAACCACTCTGGTCACATTCTGGAATTTAAGTCTGCATAAAAATATGCATTCCAATGTTTATACATCTCACATTGTGTGCCTTTCTATATACAGAATCAAATTGATTAAGATAAAGTAAATTAGCACTGTTTTAAGATAACTAAGAGTAGATAAGTAATAACATTTGTCGCAGCACATAGTAGTTATGCAAATCATGTTTACTAATTGTAAACATTGTAAAACCCAGAGGCTCTTTATTTTTGTTGAAATGTAGTAAAACATTTGAAACTGTCGTTATGCAGTTTAAAAGCAAAATTAACAATTTACATTTTTTTTGTATGTAGCTTGCGGGAGTCATCATAGTTTCCGAGATGTGTACATACTGTATAGCAGGAATATCCTTCTCTTGATACAGTTGCTATCATGGTTGCATATTGAGATATATATATATATTATGTGTAATGTATTTGGAGCATATTTGCTTTATTCCATTGTTTTTCAATGCCCTTGCAAACCCCTGTGTACATTGGTGAACCAGAGAAACTGCAGGCATAATGATGCTTCATTGTATTCATTTGTAAACAGCTAGAATATCCCTTAAAGCAATTAACTCAGCTATATGTATTTATGAGCGCAGCAACTAATTCCGTTTTTCTTAAATAATATATATTTCAAGATATAATGAACAAGAATCCAAGGATGGCTTGGGAGTTATATTTAAAGATGGAAACATCCGGGGAGTCATTTAGTCTTCTACAGCTGATAGCCAACGATTGCTATAAAGTAAGTATTGGTTAGATAAACTTAAATTGGGCCCAACAGACAAGTAACTCAGAATGTTTTCACTTACTGCTACCTTGATAGTTCCCAGGTACATCAGGGAAATGTAAGAAAATAAAAATATAGGAAACACAATTAAACTTCGTGTTTCAATATATTATACGTAAGTGAATGTTTTTGATAAGCCATGAAATATTGATTTGGTACTGTGTAAATGTTCTATTAAAAAGTCGACACACACACTATATTGGGACACCTGACCAACAGGGACTTTGATGGTATTGCATTCTAAATACATAGACATTAATATGTGGTTGGTACACCCGTTGCAGCTATAACAGCTTCTACTCTTCTGGGAAGGTTGGGGCACAGTCGTGGCAGAATAAAAAAGCACATTTCCCAAACTGTTCCCCCAAAGTTGGAAGTATGAGGGTTGTCCAAAAAGAACACCTTTGGAATGAACTGGAACGAAGATTGCAAACCAGGCCATCTCATCCAACATCAGTGCCTGACCTCACATATGCTCTACTGGATAAGTGGGCAAAAAGTCCCATAGGAACATTTCAAAATCGTGTGGAAAGCCTTCCCAGAAGAGGGGAAGCTGTTATAGCTGCAGTAGCTGTACTTAGAGTGCGATGTCATAAAAGTCCCTGTTGGTATAATGGTCAGCTGTCCCAATACTTTTGTCCATATAGTGTGTGTGTATATGTATGTGTGTGTGTGTATAAATATATATATATATATATATATATATATATAAATATATATATATATATATATATATATATATATATATCCAAAGAATGGAAGGCACGCTCTAATCCATATTTTCATAATCGATTAGTTGACCAATTATTTTTTCGATTAATCGGATAAAAAAATAAATGTAAATTGTTCATTTATATAAAATAATTTAATAAACAAACAGGATGTTGAAAACAAACAGCAGAATAAAAAAAAACTTTTTTTCCAACCTACCCCCTCCAGTTATGCACATTTGAGCCCAGGCTTGCCACACTGCTTCCCAGATATTCCACATGCCTCCCAGGTATGCCACTCCGCTCTCCCCACACATGCCTTATACCCCCTGATATGCCACTGTGACCCCTGATATACCTTATACCACAGTATGCCTTATACCCCCAGATATGCCATAGTGCCCTCATAGATTCACAGACTCGTTCACAGACTCATATACAGCACACTGACACAATACTTTATAAATAAACACAGGATTAATCTTCACTGCCCCCAGGATTTAGATTCTCTTTGGTTTGCACCCCTTTACCTCTAATTGCACCTACAGTTAATCTTATTGAATTAAATTAACTCTCAGTCCTCAGCATTAAATTAACCCTAAACACCCCATTAACCATAACTGCCCCTAAATTAACCATAAACACCCCATTAACCATAACTGGCCCTAAATTTACCCTAAGCATCCCATTAACCATAACCGCCCCTAAATAAACCCCCACCTCCCCTAACTTTCAGCATCCCAAATATTAATTTTATACTTACTGTTAGATGAGTTGCTGAGCAGTGTGGATGCTATAAGGAAAGGGGCGGGGCCAATCATCAGTGAGACTGCAGGGAGGGACTGGGAAGCAAAAGGGGGCGGGGTCAATCGTCAGTGTGATATCAATAGTAACTGCTGTAAGTGACATTGAATGAACTGGATTATAATCGATAAAATCAATCGTTGGCAATGATTTTCCTTATTGATTATCTATTTTATCAATTAGTTGTTGCAAAAAATGTTTATTAATTTAGGTTATATGATATGACCTAAATTAATAAACATTTTTGTACTTTAATATGAAGTCCTGCGAGTGCTCCTACTTTCTTCATGGATGTTATATATATATATATATATATATATATATATATATATATATATATATATATATATATATATAATCTTATATGTAACCACATTATGGTTTGTATAATACAATTGTTGTTTTAATAATCTGTCTTTAAATAGATGGGTCAGTTCTATTACTCTGCCAAGGCCTTTGATGTGCTAGAGAGACTAGATCCCAGTCCCGAGTACTGGGAAGGAAAGAGAGGAGCTTGTGTTGGGATTTTTCAAATGATTTTGGCAGGTCGTGAACCCAAGTAAGTACCTTAACTGAGTTACGATAAAATACATCTTGTTTTGGATGCTGTCACATAAAATATACCACCAAGGTTTTTACTGTTCTAAATTTGCACCTTTTTGAAAACATATGTATTGTGTATGTTCTATACATCAACCCTGCTAACATGCCTAATCAAGGCTAAGCTTTGTTTTGCAGGAATATTAGGAGTAAGTTTAAATTTTAACCCCTTAAGGACTAATGCTGTTTTTGCACTTAATTACTTTTTAAGCACTATATTTGCTCAATTATAAGGCAGGTTTTTTTTAAGAACAAACGCTCTGAAAAATATAAGACTAAGATCCAGATTCCCTGCAGCGCTGCAGGGTACCTGGATCCACTCTCTGGCAGCCAGTGAACATCTGTGCCATACATGCAGACAACCTCCGCTGCTACCCAACACTTCCGCAGGGGCTCCTATGACGGAGTGTGACGTGACCTTTCCGGTGCTCAGTCATAGAATCCCTGGCGGAAGTCCTACCCAACACTTCCGCAGGGGCTCCTATGACGGAGTGTGACGTGACCTTTCCGGTGCTCAGGCATAGAATCCCTGGCCGAAGTCCCCTGCCCCCATTTAACACCAGGGAGTCTGGAGCACGGGGACAAGTGTAGGGATGCAGTAAGTCTAGGGTGTCAGAGTGGCATATCAGGGTGGCAGAGTTTCATATCAGGGAGGCAGAGTGGCATATAGGGGGTATAAGGCATATCAGGGGGGCAGAGTGGCATATAGGGGGTATAATGTATAATGCATATCTGGGGGGTAGAGTAGCAAGCCGTGGGGCAGATGTCCATAACTGTGGGGCAGGCTGGCAAATAAAAAGGAAATAAAAACAAAAATGCATTTTCTCAATCATAGTTTTTATTAAATTTTGGGGGGGTTGTTTATTAATCAGGGTCGTCTTATAATCGAGCAAATACGGTATATATACAGTCCCTAACTTACAGTGCTTTCTACTAATATTGGCCCCCTTGGTAAATATGAGCAAAGAATGCTATGAAAAATTGTTTTACTTTTTGATCTTTTTCCTTAAAAAAAATACTCTGTTCTCATGGATATGAAAGAGGGGTTCGAAACACTTCTCATGTCCTGCAATCGAAAATTCAGAGCTCTCTGCTTTATTTTCATTTATTTGGAATATGGGACCTATTGTGTCTCAAAATGAGACATGGGCCCAGAAAGGTGGTCTGTCAAAATTCCATTTTTAAAAACTGAAATGTACATGTTTTGATCCCACAATGTCAGAGAAACATGATGTACCTATGTCTGTGGGGTATTATTGAATACAAATAAGTTGTTTCAGTAATTTGTTGTACTCTTAGAAAGAAACGTACTGAAATACAGTCTTGTATATAATTTGTTTGTTAAAATAGGAAAAGAAGATTCTACTGCAATTTTTTGGCACAGATTGGCACTGAAAGTTAAATAAAGTCGACGTTGAGGCATTCAGCAACACCATGATCGGTATCAGGGGCCATGTCTGGCCCCTCTTCCGGGGCGTCAACGGCGGACGCCCGTTTTAAAAGAGTTTAGGAGGCGATCAACAATCGCCTCCTAAACTTTAATGGTGTCATTGAAATGCCTTGTTCACGAGGCATTCAGGGACACCGAACTCCCATTTTTATGAGCAAGTCCTAAAATTAGCGCTTTAGCTTAAAAATATTCTTGCATGGAAAGAGTTAAAATACTGGCATGTTAAATGTCCTTGGAGTGTTTACTTTAAAAAAATGTATGATTTGATGGGGTAAATTGAATTGGCCAGGTTCAACAATGACCCAATTAACACAGGGTGAAGGATGACTACACGTCTAATTTCCAATTAGAAAAATGCACCTATCCCAAATGTGGCCTTTTAGCCCCCCAAAAACCCGACAACTCATGCATGTGGGGTATCACTGTACTCAGAAGATGTTGCTAAACACATATTGGGGGTTGTGTGACAGCGACACATACCAGGAGCTGTAAATTCATACCTAAATTATGTATGTGGGGAAAAATACACACAAAAAAATTCATCAAACTTTTTTTGAAATAGCAAAACGCTACCTGTACTTATTGCCCCATAACGTGCAGAAAAAAGCATAAAAACATTGGGTATTTCTAAACTCAGGACAAATAGTAGAATCTATTTAGCAGTTTTTTTCATTCGTTTTTGCAGATGAGTAAAAGTTTTTTGTTTAAAAAGTGAGAAAAGGTAATTTTTTAACAAAAAATTCTCATATTTTTATAGTAAATTAGATGATATGATAAAATTAATGGTATCTAAAGAAAGCCCTTTTTGTCCTGAAAAAAACAATATATAATATGTGTGGGAGCACAAAATGAGAGAAGAAAATCACAGCTAAACAGCGACATTGAAAAATGCTAAAAGAGCCATTGTCCCGCAATATACTACAAGTAATAACCCCTATTGTTCTTAAGGGGTTAAATGCAGTGTGCTGCCTGTGACCATGACACATTGTTTACAAGGTCACATATGTAACATATGTGCACTTGAACAATTAGTGCATGTTGCTTAACTGTACACAGGGAGCTGAATTGCTGACAATGTTGTAACATCTCGTTTACCTGCAATAATCTGGAAAATAGACATTGAATCAAGTCCATGATTTCTGTTCTGTTCCCTGAGAGCTTGAGATGGTTACGGATGGTAATTTGTGCATGTTAAAGTTCTGCTGTTTACCTTATGTAACGGACAACTGCAACATATGTAAATGGAAAAAACATCCACTATTGTTGAGGTTATGGCCATTATTTAGCCAGTGCTTAATACAATTATTTAAAAAAAAAATTCATTTTTGTCACTGGCTACTGTGAAGTAAATAAAGGAGATTTGGGATTTTTACAAAATTTCTCTGTACACAAAACACCCCCGCAACATAATGACTTTAGGTTAAATGCAATCCAATGACAAAAAAAATATACTGCAACACTTGCACACAATCTGTGTCAGATTTCATGAATTTGTTATTTTCATTTTGTTTTCCAGAGAAACTTTAAGGGAGGTGCTCCATTTGCTACGGAGTACAGGCAGTACACAAGTAGAGTATATTATCCGGATCCTAAAGAAATGGGGCAAAGATAATCGTGTTCCAGTCTGAATAACCATCAGCTGCTGTTCATAAGCATTTGTTCTATGGATGTTAACTTTTGCACTTTTTAAAAAAAATGTGTATATATTTTCTAGAAAAACCATGACATTAAGTAATGTCCAATAGTAATTGTCATATTTTGTACACCTTAAACTAATATAGGACCATAAGATAAATTATTCCAAGTGTAGTCTGTTATTGCAGGTTCAGACAATGAAATAAAATATAAAATGTTTCTAAATCTATGTCTAAAGATGTAATATGACTTTAAGGGGGCTTAGCCTTTTATGTGTTTGTTTTTAAAGGTCTGCAATTGTTGATTATGCATTCTTTTCACAAGAAACAAATTTCTACCTCACACTTTATGGAAGTTGACAGTTACGTTAGCTATTAATATTTTAATGGTGACTATAAAACAGATTAATTAAATAGTTGTATAATGAAACATGTCTCATTTCTGTTCAGGTGAGTAGATTCATTTTCATGAAAACATGTCTTTTATTATTTTTTCCAATCTTGACATTGCCAGACACAATATCACAGAACAATTTCAGGTTCTAATGAGGGTTCACAGGAATCCCATTTCAAGATAAACTAATAGCTAAAAAGGTACATAGCTGACTAAAAGGGTACACAGGTGACTTCTGGAATGAATTATCATTCCGCAAGGAAACACAAAGAAAACAAATCAATTTTAACTTTTTGTGACTCACAATATAGATACCATCTATACCACAAATCCAAACCTCTATACTTGGATAAGCATTGAAACATCACTCCACTCTCTAGAGTACATCACCCCTGCCCCCATGAAGCACCTTGTCCATCCAGTGTCTGGGTAGGGCAATGAGATTCATTCCCTGGAGTACTTGGTTACAAAACCAGGAAGTGTGCTGAAATGTGTTATTGATCAATTACTTGATATCAGGGTCTGAGCTATTGACGTATCACTGCCACTTTTTAAGAAATAACTTGCAGATCACACTGCAGATCACAGCATATAAAATGTTCCAGGATAAAATCTCTTGTATACAAGAGAGGGTTACTTCTCACAATGGTGGGTAACTTCACATATGTAAATTTATAATTTGTTGTAATCTAATCAATCATGTGCCAAATTAGGGACACTACATTATAATCCCAGAGGTCCATCAAATTGATAACCAATCTATGCTTGGTTTGTTGTAATGTAGTTAAATAATTTTCTACCACATAAAGGATCTAAAATGGAATTTAATTAGTTTATCATATGATGGTTTAAGCACCAGAGATAAATTCAGGAGGAAACATTTTTTGCAAAGCAATGTTAAATGCAGGGAGTTATGTGATTTTAATTTGGCCCCTACTTTCTAGATTATTGGGGAAATATTTAACCCCTTGATGACGGTCCGGGCACATAACGTAAAAACAGACGGTTTACGACAACTGACGTGCCAGGACCGTCATGACTTAAAATGGGTGAAGAAAGCGATCTACTTTCATTCGCTTTCTGCACCCAAACGGTGTTACTGTAATGCCTCGGCGTCAAGGCATTCAGCAACACCAAGATCGGCATCAGGGGCCATATCTGCCCCCCTCCCCGGGCGTCAACGTCCGCCATACACTGCATGGCGGCGGACACCTGTTCAATGGCGTGGACACCGAACACCCACCCCAGGATACGCTGTGACCACTATGGAGAGCGGTCACAACTGCCACTCACAAGATGGCGGTGCATCCTTTAAAAAAAAAATAAAGGAGTTGAAAAGAGTTCTCAAGGGGGTCTCTCCAGACCCTCCTGAGAAATCTGGCTCCCCTTGCAGATTGAATACAGGTACTGCATTTAGCCTCCAAACAACCCGACAAACCCATGCATGTGGGATATCACTGTAGTCAGGAGATGTTGCTGAACATATATTGAGGTGTTGTGTGAAAGTGAGATATACCAGGAGCTGTATATTCGTACCTATAGTGTGTGGGAAAAATAATGCAAATTTGACAAAGGCTGGTGGTAAAATGTGTGCATGCAAAAGTAATCGGGAGATGTTGCTGAACATATATTTGGGTGTTGTGTGACAGTGACATATACCAAGACCTGTTAATTCATACATGAAGTAAAATGTGTGTGAAAACAAATGACTACCACAAAGTTTGACAAAGACTGGTTGTAGAATTAGTGCATGGAAAGAATTAAAATACTAGCATTTGAAATACCCTGGGGTGCCTAGTCTTCAAAAAGCGCTAACATAGTACGATAACATAGTACGATAACACACACATATACGCTAACACCATACACTCATGCACAGGCATGCTAACCCCATACACCAATATACATGCTGTAACACTACATTTATTATTATTTATTGTTTTATATAGCGCTGTACAATGGCTAGACAATGGCTAGGCATAACAAGTAGTATGTAATATAACAAATTGACTTACAGAGACAACAGGTGAGGAGGACCCTGCTCAAAACGAGCTTACAATCTCATGCTAGTGCCATACAATAGCACACACAACACCATACACGCACACTAAAACCACTGTCAATCAACATACACTCACCGACTCAATATATACATGTAGTGTTATAGTGTTAGTGTATGTGGATGTACACTTTACAAACATACTGCCTAATACAACACCACAGTACACATACACACACTATTCCCCCTTTTACCTTGCTGAGTCGTGTCTCCCATGCAGCTTTGCACTTTCTGTGCAAGCTGCAGTACCACTGCCTTTCTTCTCAGTGGCATAACAAAAATGCCTGGGCTCCCCTGCAAGATGTATGGTTGAGACCAGGGCCGGCCAAAGACATTGTGTTGCCTGGGGCGAAGTGTGAAATGCTGCCCCTCCCCCAATTAACCCAACTCGATAAAATAGTATAATAATAAAATATTATTTTCATAGAGTGAGAGCTCACCCACGGAGATCACGGATCAAATATCTGTCACAGTGTCACTGCTGCCCGCCGCTGTAATTGGTGTCAGCTCCAGGATTCACTCTGAGTGAGTGCTGACGCGACACATGATATCACCACGCTCTCCAGGAAACTCATGCTGCCACGCAAGAGCTGACCTCCAATCACGGAGGAGAAGACGCTCTGCGCAGCATGCATTAGGTCCGCAGGCAAGCTAATAATCCATTTCTCGGGGCCAGGGGCGTACCTAGAGTATTTGGCACCTGGGGTGGATTCTGTATGTGGCACCCACACACACTTTAAAACTGCATTATATACGGAGGCAGACATTGACAGGGGTACAGCTTAACACCTATCACTATATAACTGCTATCATTATATACTGAGGCAAAAATTGACAGTTGTACAGTATAACTGTTATTCTATACCGAGGCAAACATTGGCGGTAGTACTGCATAACTGCTATCGTTATATACTGAGGCAAACATTGACAGTAGTATAGGATAACTGTTATCATTATATACTGAGGAAAACATTGACGGTGGTACAGCATAACTGTTATCGTTATATACTGAGGCATGCACTGACAGTGGTACAGCATAACAACTATCACTCTATACTGAGGCACACACTGACGGTGGTATAGCATACAAAATTAATAAAAGGAATGGAAATGGGCTACAAAATTAATAAAAGGAATGGAGCACTATAGTTATGAAGAAAGGTTAACTAATTTAAATCTGTTTAGTTTAGAAAAACGTCGCCTCAGAGGGGATATGATAACATTATATAAATATATTTGGGGCCAATACAAACCATTGTGTGGAAATCTGTTCATAAACAGGACTATGCATAGGACACGTGGTCATGCGTTCAGACTGGAAGAAAGGAGATTTAGACTAAAGCAGAGGAAAGGGTTTTTTACAGTAAGGACAATAAGGATGTGGAATTCTCTGCCTGCAGAGGTAGTTTTATCGGAGTCTGTACAGACGTTTAAACTGCAACTGGATGGATACCTGGAAAAACATAATATTCAGGGATATAATCTGTAATTATGGGGAAACTGCTTATTGATCCAAGGAGAAATCTGACTGCCATTTTGGGGTCAAGAAGGAATTTTTTCCCTGGTTAGTGCAAAATTGGAAAGAGCGAAACCGGGGTTTTTTTTGTCTCCTTTTGGATCAACAGCAACAAATTAACAGATATAGGAAAGGCTGATGGACGCATGTCTTTTTTCAGCCTATATTACTATGTAACTATGTAACTATAATACTATATAATACTATAATACCTATCACTATATACTGAGGCAAATATTGACAGGGGTACAGCATAACACCTACCACTATATACTAAGGCACACATTGACGGTGGTACAGCATAACACCTATCACTATATACTGAGGCACGCACTGACGGTGGTACAGCATAACACCTATCACTATATACTGAGGCAAACATTGACGGTAGTACAGCATAACACCTATCACTATATACTGAGGCATATACCAATGTATAAATAGCAGAACAGCACTCCAATATTTCTGGTTCTTGAACTGAGCTCCACCAGCACCCCAAAATATCACAAATAAAGTCGCTCAGCACTCCAGTAGTTCAGTGAAGTATATTTAATTCAGCAACACGGGCAACATTTCGTCCTTACGGTCTTTATCGAGCCATGGCAAACATGTGAATGTAGTGAGTTTATATAGCAAAAAACAGGTTACTCACAACAGTCATTAACCATGTGTGCAATTTAAAGTGACAATGCAAACATCAGATTAAAACAGGTGATTCCATACACATGGGAAGATATTTATTTATAACAAAGTAATACAATTGCAGCAGTATTATTTTATGATATATAAAAAAACAATATATATTTTAGATATTGTAGGAGATGTTTGTTGGCATGCACTTTATTTTTTAGGTAAACTCTGTATCATTTGTTACTTTGCACAATAAGAATCACTCATATTGGACACAATATATATATTGTTTCTTTATATATATATTATAAAATAATACTGCTGCAATTGTATCACTTTGTTACTGTTATATATGAATATCTTCCCATCACCTGTTCCCTCTAGAAGCCCCACAGTAGAAGCCACAAAGGTTCATTTGTCTCCTTCTAGCCTTTTCATGTGTCTAACAGTAGACCACAAGTAGCTCCTAATTGCTTAGTGTTAGAACCCACGGCGGGATTCTCGCCACAACCACTCACCCGCTCCAGGAGGAAGGTCCCGCGCCGCATCTGTTCTGTCTTCCTCCACCGGCTACATGGTCTCCTCTAGGCGTGTGCACGCGGCCTCACTAAACTTTATGTGTTCCCCGCCACAATCGGCGGGGAACACGCGCGAGTGACGTGGTGGTCACTAGTGGGAAGTTTAAAAACAGAGTTATTGTGCCGTTTAGAACCATTGCCTTGTATTCCTTGCTACCCTTTATCGTGTACCCGACCCCGGCTTTCCGTGACGTGTCCTCTCCGTGTACCAGACCCCGGTTATCTTGACATGTCCCCTCCGTGTACCAGACACCGGCTATCTTGGCGTGTCCTCTCCGTGTACCAGACCCCGGCTATCTTGGTGTGTCCTCTCCGTGTACCAGACCCCGGCTATCCTTGACGTGTCCTCTCCGTGTACCAGACCCTGGCTATCTTGGCGTGTCCTCTCTGTGTACCAGACACCAGCTATCTTGGTGTGTCCTCTCCGTGTACCAGACCCCGGCTAGCTTACCGTGTTCCTTACGTGTCCCTATCCTCGGCGGTGTGCTACTGCTGTTGCCTGCTTTTTGGGTTTCCACCTGTGATTTCTGGCGCCGTATCCGCCGCCTCACACTTAGCCACAGTTGGTCTGGGTGTGAAGGTTGAACGAAGTGCAAAGTTGGTGGCATTGGTACTTTTAAGTCTCGGTCACCAGGTGTATCAAGTCTTTCAGAAAGGTAGGTATGCTTAGCTGAGCCATATCATCCGTGAGCATGTCAGACAGGCCCAAATGACAATGATCACACAAAGCAGGTTACTTCCCTTTTGTTGCCACTGCTGCTCTCTGAAAGTCTGTGATATATTCCTCAACACGACGGTGGCCTTGTCTGATGGACTGTTAGTGTGCAGCAGATGGTATGCTCAGGACATAGGTGCACCTGACAACAAGGAAATAGCCATAAAAACTTTTACACAGTCTGCGGCATATGTTCTGGGTTCCAAAGCAAATAACAGTTCACAGGGGGTAATAAAGTAATGATATTGACTCCAGTCACCGGGTATAGTAGCTGCACCATCAACCTAGGGCACCATGACAGGTAAGGGTAGTGGTTGAAGGACTGATGGAGTCCATGGAGCTGGGCTTGCAAAGCTGCTTGATCGTCTTTGTTAGGCAGATGGGCCCAATGGTTCTTATCTGCCATCACTTTCTATGTTTCTTTGCCTTGTATGCCTTGCATGGACTGTGATAATAAGTTGTTGGGTAAAGTAGTGAAAGCATCAACCTGCATCCCTGCTAGCTCAATTATGGCTTTACTATATTTTCAGGGTTGAAGTAGGAACATAGAACAGGAGGGCTATTTCTTGCCTGGCATTAGCAGAGAGCCTGAAACACAAGGGTGCAAAATAAGGGTTGAGCAATACACATAATCAGGAAAAGCCAAGGCAGGTAGCATTTAATTGAAAAAGAGAATGTCAAGCAGAGGTCAAAGGCTAAGGCAAACAGGATAATCCAAGAGATCAATCCAAAGGAGACACTGTAGCACAGCAAGGAGGATAGATCTGGAGACTGAAGTCCAAAGACGCACAGGGACCAAAGCTCTGGACCACTGGCCAATAAGGAAGAGGTCTGTGGGTTTTTTTTTTTTTTTTTTACAGT
Organism: Spea bombifrons; assembly: GCF_027358695.1. Taxonomy (NCBI): domain Eukaryota; kingdom Metazoa; phylum Chordata; class Amphibia; order Anura; family Pelobatidae; genus Spea; species Spea bombifrons. The sequence continues at coordinate 21,296,557 of NC_071092.1, read as the reverse complement.
GCTACAGGTATACACTTCTCGTCTATCTTGAAGCCCTTATTAGATTAGATGACAGAGGGATATGTTTCCAAAATACATACACTCTGCTAGTTTGAGTACATGCCATTGGATCTCCTTCTGCTCCACAGGTACAAACAGCCACCCCCAGCACTTGACTTGAAAAAGAGGAGGTCTGTAACTTTACTCTGCAGCTTTGGCTTACTCATTGATCACAGCGTACACAACAGAGCTGTCCAGTGGAGGCAGGCAGAGGGGGCACCTGACCATGCCAAGTAAAGGCTAGTGGGGCCTGACAGGTCTGTTCTCCATTATTTCAACATATCCTGGGTATCCCGTGGTTATGCCTCCATAACCCACGATGAACTGGTTGTTAGACTTGTGCATTCGTCTTCGGGCGAACATGAAAACGAACACGAAGAGTGTTCTTTGCAAAGACACGCCGAAGAGAAGACAGCGGCTGTAAAACTTGGCGAAGACGAAGACACACACCACGAAGATCTTCATGATCATCTTCGTCTTCGTCTACCAGTCCCCCCCCCCTTCTAACTTACCTTGGCATCGCGGCAGTTCACGGAAGTCGAAATCCGCAGGTTCGCCATCACGGGTTACAGGGGAGTGCGAATGAGCCTATTGGTCGCCTACAGGGACCTCCTCTGGCATCAACCAATTGGTTGATGCCAGAGGAAGACCCTGCAGGTGACCAATAGGCTCACTCGCACGGCCTTTGTAACCCCTGACAGCGAACCTATGGATTTCCGCTCCCGTTAACCCCTTGCTGCGTCAGATAACGGGAGCGGAAATCCGTAGGTTAAAGGGCCATGCAAGCTACCAACAGGCTCACTCGCACGGCCCCTTAACCCCTTAAGGTGCTACAAGTGCACCAGGAGCCTAAAAGTCTGTATGAGCGACCAACAGAGTCGCTCGTACAGACTTTTTAAACCCCAATGCTGCAACTTACCCGGCAGATCCCACTGGTCTCCCTGTTCTATCAGTTAAATCCAATCCCCCTCTGGGGGAACATTTTTTAAAAAAATCATAATGAAAGGTGAGTCCGAAAGGTGTCAGGGACTTCCCCCATTTTGGAACGCCTCCCAAATGTAATTCTAAATAAAAACGTATTTTTGCTCGTCGTGCACGTCTCATTTATCAGGATCAGGTGGGGGGTGATGGAAGGGTTAGTTAGAATAGGGACAAGGGGTATTAAAATTTTTTGGATTTTCCTAGCCTCTAGTGACTGATAGATTTTATTAAAGACAGGAGGCGAGAATTATGCATTTAATTCTCTCTTTACTACTCCAGCAGCAAATATGAATAAAGATATTTAAACAAGGGCACAGTCTATATCCTAGCAGTGTGTCAATTAACCCCTTGGCTGCTAAGCCATTTCCCAACTGGGTGCTAAGCTGGTTTTCAGCATTTTGGTGCATCTCACGTTTAAAGGCGTTTAGAAGTAAATTTCTTGGGAATAAACTATACAAACCATATATTGTTTTTTTTCAGCACACCCAGCAGATTCCAAATATACCATTTCTATATATGTATGTCTCATTAGGTTTGCAAAAAAAAGCCTTCCGAATAAAAACTAGTTTGTAATTTTATTTTTCTAAACTCTAATATCAAAACCTGTGTTGCTAAATATTTGTAGCAGGTAACCGGTCTAGAATAAATAGAAACTGAATACAGTAGACTGTGTTTTTCTAATATTTTATTGCTAAAAGTTCAATTTACAAGACTATCACAAACGACATCTTTAAATTTAATGCATGGTTGCCGTCAATCAAACAGCTCTAGCTGCCTGGGATGTTAAAATATGCCAAAAAATTACACCCCGAGCTGCAGCAAATGAGGTCTTATTTGTATCACAAATCTGACGTGCACAACAAATAAGGGAATATCACTTATTAAAAAAATTAAAAGCGACAAGTTCATTTATGTCTTGCACTCCAGTCTTGTGCTACTAATACATACAGCCCCTCATTTGATGTGCCAAGGGTGTAGTTTCTACAAATGTATATTTTATGTACCATAATTTAACTCCCCAGCTGTCTAGAGCTATCTAATTGCAGGCATCACCCCTTAATGGTTTAAGACAATTTTTAACAAGATTTTCAAATCTGCCATATCTGAAGTTAAAGTGGTCTATACATCTGGGAAGTTAAATTAGGGTACATAAAGTACACATGTCGAGAAACTACACCCCTTGGAGCTTCTAATGAGGGGCTACATGTATTTCTAGGACAAAAGTTGAGTGCACAAATAATGATGGAATATGTCGCTTTGGCTAGAAAATGTTTTTTCTAACCATAGCGACATGTTCATTTGTGTCTTGCGCATTTGTTTTTGCAAATGTCATTCACATGCCTTTCATATCTCCATTTGCTTGCAGAAGCACATACCATACTTTCCATACATTCACCCACAGAAACACACACCATTCTTTCCCCTTACAATCCCAAAGAAACTATGGTAGGGAGAAAAAATCACTTTTACAGCAAAAATAAGTTTTGCAGTAAAAATGCAAGGAGCTGAGATGAGATGGTTACTCACCTACCACATAGGCTAAATGGCTGATTTTAATAATATTTGCAGTTCATTTACAGTTCATCAGGATTTCAAAAATTTCCTCCCTCTACCATTGGCTAAATTTAACCCCATGATCAAAAGAATCATGGGATTAAAATTTAGTATCGGCCATTTTTAAAAAGGGAATGTGACTTTTCATAGCTATATAATCGCTGTGGTAACATTGGCTACCACACTGATCATTTAGCTAGAATACTTTTGTTTGTTTTTTAAAGTTAAACTAGTTTATGTTTACATAATTTAATTTGGGGATTTCTAGGCAATTTTGATCTTTATTTATCTGCCAAATAATTGTTTTTACTTTTTTTTACATTTTTACTTTTTTTTACTTAATATTTGTTATTCTTTAACTGACAATTGTCAGTTGTTAATAAAGTTGCACGGTGACATCATCGCGTCATTGCACGTGACACCAGGTGGATCGGTTGGCCCCGGTGATGCCCTTCAGTGTGAGGGGCAGATCGCCAACAAGGTAGGGTAGTGCTAGTTACGGCATGGTGCCGTCGTTAGCACCTGACTGGTACTGCTAGCGACGGCACCAGGGCCGGACTGGCCCACCGGGATACCGGGAAATTTCCCGGTGGGCCGGAAGGTCCGTGGGCTGGGCGGCCATGAAGACAGCCGCTGAGCTGCCCCCCAGGCTGCCCGAAATCTAATCAAAGCGGCCGCTGGGTGCTGATGCGGCCGGCCGGCATCAGCACCCAGCAGCCGTGTGCGATGGCCGTCTAGTGATGGGAGCAGTGTGAGGGGTGAAAGCTCCGCCCCCTCGCACTGACCTTTCACCCCTCACGCTGCTTCCATCACTATGCGGCCATCAGATTGCTGGGAATGTAATCTGAACGGCCGATGCGTGCTGATGCCGCCGGCCGCCTCTGCTTTAATACTTTTTTTTTTACTTTATATGGCGAGCCGATCCAGCTTACCATATAAATAAAAAAAAAAGTGTTAAAGTAGCTCCGGCCGGCGGCATCAGCACGCACCGGCCGTTTAGATTACATTCCCAGCAGTCTGATGGGAGCAGTGTGAGGTAGAAGCTCCGCCCCCTCGCTGCAGCACCGGATGTCAGGTCAGTGGCATCCTGGCTGTCAGCATAGAGGAGAACAGTGTGCAGCTACCAGGAAGTCAAGAGAAGTAGAAGGTGAGTAAAATAATGTATTTTTTGTACTGTATAATGTTTTTTTGTATTTGTTAAAAACAAAAAAATCGACATGTGTGTGTATGTAAGTGTGTCCCCCTATATGCCACTCTGCCTCCAGAAATGCCTTTTAACCCCCTTCATGCCACTCTGCCTCCAGAAATGCCTTATACCCCCTATATGCCACTCTGTCCCATGATATGCCTTTTAACCCCCTATATGGCAGAGTGGCATATAGGGGGTTAGAAGGCATATCATGGGACAGAGTGGCATATATTATTTTTTATTTAATATGGCAAGCTGGATCGGCTTGCCATATAAAGTTAACAAAAATGTCCCATGATATGCCTTTTAACCTCCTATATGGCAGAGTGGCATATAGGGGGTTAGAAGGCATATCATGGGACAGAGTGGCATATAGGAGGGTTGAGGCATATCAGGGAGGCAGAGTGGCATATAGGGGGTATAAGGCTTTTCTGGAGGCAGAGTGCCCCATGATATGCCTTTTCACCCCCTTTATGCCACTCTGCCTCCAGAAATGCCTTATACCCCCCTATATGCCACTCTGTCCCATGATATGCCTTTTAACCCCCTATATGGCAGAGTGGCATATAGGGGGTTAGAAGGCATATCATGGGACAGAGTGGCATATATTATTTTTTATTTAATATGGCAAGCTGGATCGGCTTGCCATATAAAGTAAACAAAAATGTCCCATGATATGCCTTTTAACCCCCTATATGGCAGAGTGGCATATAGGGGGTTAGAAGGCATATCATGGGACAGAGTGGGATATAGGAGGGTTGAGGCATATCAGGGAGGCAGAGTGGCATATAGGGGGTATAAGGCTTTTCTGGAGGCAGAGTGCCCCATGATATGCCTTTTCACCCCCTTTATGCCACTCTGCCTCCAGAAATGCCTTATACCCCCCTATATGCCACTCTGTCCCATGATATGCCTTTTAACCCCCTATATGCCAGAGTGGCATATAGGGGTATAAGGCATTTCTGGATGCAGAGTGACATATAGGGGGTCAATGGCATATCTGGAGGCAGAGTGGCATAAAGGGAGTTAAAAGGGATGTCATGGGGCAGAGGGGCATATAGGAGGGTATAAAGCATATTGGGGAGGCAGAGTGGCATATAGGGGGCATAAGGCTTTTCTGTAGGCAGAGTGCCCCATGATATGCCTTTTAACCCCCTTTATGCCACTCTGCCTCCAGAAATGCCTTATACCCCCCTATATGCCACTCTGTCCCATGATATGCCTTTTAACCCCCTATATGGCAGAGTGGCAAATAGGGGGTTAGAAGGCATATCATGGGACAGAGTGGCATATAGGGGTATAAGGCATTTCTGGATGCAGAGTGACATATAGGGGGTCAAAAGGCATATCTGGAGGTGGAGTGGCAAAAAGGGGGTTAAAAGGCATATCACGGGGCAGAGGGGCATATAGGAGGGTTGAGGCATATCAGGGAGGCAGAGTGGCATATGGGGGGTATAAGGCATTTCTGGAGGCAGAGTGACATAGGGAGTAAAAGGCATTTCTGGAGGCAGAGTGGCATATAGGGGATTAAAAGGCATATTATGGGGCAGAGTGGCATATAGGAGGGTATAAAGCATATCAGGGAGGCAGAGTGGCATATAGGGGGGCATAAGGCTTGTCTGGAGGCAGAGTGCCCCATGATATGCCTTTTAACCCCCTTCATGCCACTCTGCCTCCAGGAATGCCTTATACCCACTATATGCCACTCTGTCCCATGATATGCCTTTTAACCCCCTATATGGCAGAGTGGCATATAGGGGGTTAGAAGGCATATCATGGGACAGAGTGTCATATAGGGGGTATAAGGCATTTCTGGAGGCAGAGTGGCATATAGGGGGTTAGAAGGCATATCAGGGGGCAGAGTGGCAAGCCTGGGGGCAGAGGTGCATAACTCGGGGGTAGGTTGTCAAATGAAAGGAAATAAAAACCAAACATGTCTCAATCATAGCTTTTATTAAATATGGAAAAAAATAGTCTACATGAATTAATAAAGAAATAAAAGTTTCTTACCAGAATATCGTGAAGAATAATGTGATCAGTGTTTTGTTCCACTGAATAAAATGGAACTCTTTCATCTAAAAATGTTCGCCGTAGTAAATGTTTTGATCCCATTATGTGTAATGTATTTCATTTATTAGGGCCTTTTAACACTTTCACTTTCTGGCATTTTAATACAAATAATGAGATAAAAAGAATGGCACATAGTGTGACTCGGGTGTGTATAAGGGGTGCGTGTGGGTATAGGAGCTTCACCGTGAGATAAACTATATGGGGCTGCTCTTCAAATTTTTCCAGGGCTGCTTTTCAGTCCCAGTCCGGCCCTGGACGGCACCATGTGATTGTTAGCAGTTAAGGGGTTAATCTTCCTCTTTTGTGCTGCGACTCCAACGAAATGAATGAAGAAATATAACCGAGACGAAAACTCTGAAGTATAACAGTAGAAGAAATAATTCAATTTGAAACAAAAAGAATATGAGTGGGATACTACTTGCCTCCTGTCTTTAATAAAATCTGTACTTTCTGTTGCAGAAGGCTAGGAAAATCCAAACTTTTATCTCAGACAGGAGGCTCGTATTATGCATATTAAAAGCTCTGTATTGATTATGAAATATAACTATAACATCAGTCTAGATACATGTACGTCAGGTTTAAAATAAAATGTCTTCAGGGTAGAATCAGAGGACCAGTCTGCAGTTTTGCTTATCTCAGCCACAGAGCTTTAAAAACCCCTTTGTTTACATAGCACTTCTGGAGGAATGTGAATACCTGCCATAGACATGGTCAATCTGAGCCACTTGGCTAAATTAGGAGAAGATACAGGAAGGAAAGATTTCCGGAAAGAAATAAGTAAATGGGAAAAATGTAGATTTCTTAAAGAAATGGTCCGGAAAGGAACCATAGAGGACAGATTGAATATCAGTTTTAGTATGTCTATGGATTTTAAAGCAGACACCATTAGGAAGAAACTGTCTAAGATTGAAATCTAAAGCCTTAACATCAGATACACCTTTAAACTATATCAAACACAGTAAAACAGTAAGTTTGAAAGATAACAATTTTAAAGACAAAGAATCATTATCACCCCAAGATTCTATTAATCTAAGAACCAAAAAATGTGTGATGGTATTTGGGGCAGGGAGGGCGTTTGAAACATATTCCTCTCAAAAGCTTGCAAATCAAAGGGTGTTTACATCAAGGTAAGCATGTTTAACTGAAATAGCAGATCTGTACCCATTAATGGTACAGTAAGCTTTGCCTGAATCAAACTAGAAAGAAAGCAAATTCACTACATTGGTTACATCTGAATGTACGGGATCTGTTTCCCGTTCCATGCACCAAAGTAACCAAAGTTTCCAGGCTGATGCGTAATTAGCTCTGGTACCTGGAGCCCAGGCCTCTGACAGTTCTGTTTCAATTCCGAATTCCCCGAGATCAGACATGCCACTAGAACTAATGGTCCGGACTGAATCCGAGGATGAAAGTTGTTCAATGGGTCTCAGAGAATATCTTGTTTGTTTGGAAAAGTCCTCAGAAAATCTACCAGCATGCTCAGTAATTGAGGGAACCAGGGTTGCAATGGAACAACAAGGATTATTGTCGCTTTCTATGACCAAGTGTGTAGTAGTGATCGAGCGATCATCGCGAAAGGAGGGTGTGACGAACCCTGTCTGATCTTCACTGTTATTATTATTATTATATTTATGTGTACCCGGTTTGAATGTGGCTGCAGCTCCAGCCTTCAAAGAGACGATCCTATAATCCGGCTGGGGCTCTTAATCAGCCAGCACAGCCCTGTCTGCCCAGACAGCACCCGCACTACAGGGGGGAATAACACAGGTGGGGAAACCCATTGTATCCCTTAATCCCCTCACCTGATGCATCCCCTGTATACTGATGGGATTTGTGAGGGGATGTGGCTGATGGGATTTGTGATGGGATGTGGCTGATAGGATCGGGGGTTGGGTTTGGTGCACAGTGAATGGAGATTGTATATAAGTTCTGTGTGTTTGTAATAAAGAAAGTTCTGTTTTTAACCTCAAAGCATGAAGTCCTGTCTCATGATTGAGGGAAGTGCTGGTCTGTGACTGCTTTCTTTGGACAGCCACAGCGTGTCCGCTTACTGGGAGAGGGAAGGAGCTGACGGGCGGATGTGTCCAGTCTGGGGCACAGGACGATCTGTCACATTGGTGGCAGCGGTGGGATCTACTCCTTCCAGACCAGAGCGGACCAAAGCAATTAGCCGCAGAACAAAGTTATACCCTGGTGAGGAAGAGCCAAACGGATCCACAGATGGAGTGGATTGAACAGTCACCGGGATGCGGGGTGACTTGGAGGGGAGTCGAGACCCTCGAATCGGAGACTCCAGTATGGGAGTTTGAGAGACGGACCCGAGCCCGGCTCGTGAGATGGAGAGCGGCCCTAGAAAAGTGGAGCGCCCACCAAGGTACACATCTGCCCACCCTAGAACAACGAATCAGGGACCAGGTGAATGGGAGGCTCTACTTGTTCGGGGGACCTGCGTCTCCAGGTGAGGTTGCAGAGCTAGAGAGGCTGGTCCGACAGGAGATTGGGCTCGAAGAGGAGTACCGAGCCATATACTGGGAAGCCCGAGGCCCGCAGCGAAAATCCAGAAAGCCCCATTCTCCGGAAGGGATGGATGTTGGCGGGCCTGGCCTGTTGTAGGAGGCATTCGAGGAAAGGGGTTTCTTTGGCAGTGACAACATGGACCGATGGTGGGACATTAGTGACAAGCGCCGGAGAGCCCTGCCGCCCACTGCAACAAGCGAACTCAGCCAAGACCTTGAGAGACTAGTAGACAGAGAATGGTGCCTCGAGGCAAAATACGTGGCGCTATTCGAGGGGAGCTACGCCCTGCAGTGTGAGCCGACAGATGTCACAGAGCGAGCTCCGGAGGCCGCTCACTGTAATTGGCAAGCCTCCGGACTTGAAGGTTCAGCCACTCTGCCCCTGGTATTGCAGCCAGAGCCCGAAGAGGTGAAAGTGGGCAATCACTTTTGGGAGGAAGTCTTCCGGGCGATTATGGACCGCATGCAGTCGCCGGAATTTGAGGCAGCGGTCTATGGGTTTCCACTAGAGGCGGCAGAAGCGCAGACAACAGGGCAGAGGGACACTGTTCTCTGCCCAGCACCATGCGCCACTCCTACTCCGGCTGAAGCGCCGGCAGCGGGGCAGAGTGCCGCTGGCCTCTGCCCGCCCCACAGTGAAAGGTCCCTGCCTGCTAGCAGGGACCCACCAGGGCAGTGCGACGCGATCCTCTGCCCAGCACCGCAAAATGCCAGAGCGGCAGAAGAGCCGGCCACGGGGCAGAGTGCTGCTGGCCTCTGCTCATCCCCCAGCACAGTGTTCCCGCCGGCTAACGAGGACCAACCAGAAGTGCTGGCAACCGGAGAGAGAGTCGCTGACCTCTGTCCTGCACCAGCAATCCTCGCTCTGGCTGAAACGCCGGCAACAGGGCAGAGTGCTGCTGGCCTCTGCCCGCCCAACAGTGGAGGGTCCCCACCTGCTAGCAGGGAACCCCCAGCGGAAGAGCTGGCCACAGGGCAGAGTGACGCTGTTCTCTGCCCAGCACCATTCCCTGCACCAGCAGAAGCACTGGCAACCGGGCAGAGCGTCGCCGACCTCTGTCCTGCACCAGCAATCCTCGCTCTGGCTGAAACGCCGGCAACATTGCAGACTGCTGCTGGCCTCTGCCCGCCCCACAGCGAAGGGTCCCCACCTGCTAGCAGGGAACCCCCAGCGGAAGAGCTGGCCACAAGGCAGAGTGACGCTGTTCTCTGCCCAGCACCGTTCCCTGCACAAGCAGAAGCACTGGCAACCGGGCAGAGAGTCGCTGACCTCTGTCCTGCACTGCTTACACCCCCATTATCTGGCTCTCCCCAGCACGAGCATCCGGGAGAGGGCGCAGGCGGCGACCCTCCCCAGCGACTGTCACCAATTATGGGAGGAAGGGCAACCGGCACTCCTCCCCAGCGGCATGGTCCAGTGGGCAAAACGAGCCCCAGCTCGGAGAGCCAGGTAGGGTAAGTGAAACTGCTGCTGCTTTGGAGTGGGCTCTTGTTGTTTGGGTGGGGGAATGTGGAGCTGACTCGGGACAAGCCCGTAGTCAGGGTAACCATGGGAGGGTTCCATCAGGTTGGGAGGGAGCCGAGTCTGGGCTGAGGGCCTAGAGGGGAAAGACCCCATTAACCACAACTGCCTCAAATTAACCCCAAACACCCCATTAACCACAGCTGCTCCTATATTAACCCTAAACACCCCATTAACCATAGCTGCCCCTAAATTAACCCTAAACACCCTATTAACCATAACTGCCCCTAAATTAACCCTAAACACCCCATTAACCATAACTGCCCCTAAATTAACCCCCACCTCCCCTAACTTTCAGCAGCCCAAATATTAATTTTATGCTTACAGTTAGATGAGTGTCACAGCCATGTGGTTCTGGCCTTCTGGGAGAAGGAAGGGGCGGGGCCAGTTGTCACAGTGATTACAGGGAGGGACTGGTAAGTAGGAGCTGCTGCTGTGAGTCAAACTAAACGGATTATATAATGAGGGGTATTTTTCAGAGCGTTTGCTCTGAAAAAACCCTCATTTTATAATCGATAAAAATCGATTCAACTAATCAATAATGAAATTCGTTGGCAACGATTTTCATGATCGATTATTATCGATTTTATCGATTAGTTGTTGCAGCCCTACTCAACACCCTATAACAGTGTTCACAGATCATCGTAATCTGGAATATCTCCGAACAGCGCGATGATTGTGTCCCAGACAGGCTCGTTGGGCCCTTCTTCTCTTGTTTCCAATTACACATTACATACCGGCCAGGCAACCGCAACAGTAAGGCTAGGTTTCCACTTGGGTTTTTTTAGCTAAAAACGCCTATAAAAACGCCAATAGCGCCACCTGGCGTTTTTTTGTGAAAAACGCATGCAGCCAGATGTTAGCTGTAATTCAATGGGAAATCGCAAAATGCCATTTCCACTTGGCGTTTTTCTGTTTGGCGTTTTTTCAGTCCTCTTTGGCGTTTTTCTGCTTTTTTGGGCTCTGTGGCAGTTTTTCAAAACTGCAGCATGTTGACACTCTGGCGTTTTTTGCAAGAAATCTTGGCTTTTTTTCTCCAATAGAAGTCTATGGGAGAGAAAAAACGCCATGAAAAAGCCATGTGGGTTTATTGCCTTGGCGTTTTTTATGGCGTTTTTTCCACAGTTACAATGCAGAGGATGGACCCAGTATCTGTGTGTCCTACGAGAAATAGGCTGAAAACAAACAGTTTCACACAAAACAAAGTCCTGGACTGGTTCATATTGAATTTTACACCATTTGGAACAAACATGCCATTACAAACAAACATACGCGACCAGATCCTGCGTGCCAAAAGCAACAGCAAACAATTTGCACCATCATTTGGGGCCAATCTTCCCAGAGGAGCAGACATTCGGAATAAAGCATGCCTTACAAACCACAGAAAAGAGACAAAAGGGTCTACCAAGTAAATGACATCAGGAGAGGGCAGATACTTGCCATTTATCCTAATCCCTTTTAGCTGGGTGAAACTTCTAACTTGTAAAGGCTGGAAAAACTGCCTAAGGTCAAAAAAAGCAATTTCCACAGAAAGGCTAAAACGCCAGAAAAAACTGCAGAAAAAACGCCAAAACGCAGGTAAATGCAGCGGCAGTTTTCTTGGCAGTTTTCCTGGCGTTTTTCATCAAGAAAAAAACGCCGGACAAAAACCCAAGTGGAAACCTAGCCTAAGGCTTGGTTTCCATTGGGGTTTTTTTTGCTAAAAACGCCTATAAAAACGCCAATAGCGCCACCTGGCGTTTTTTTGTGAAAAACGCATGCAGCCAGATGTTAGCTGTAATTCAATGGGAAATCGCAAAATGCCATTTCCACTTGGCGTTTTTCTGTTTGGCGTTTTTTCAGTCCTCTTTGGCGTTTTTCTGCTTTTTTTGGGCTCTGTGGCAGTTTTTCAAAACTGCAGCATGTTGACACTCTGGCGTTTTTTGCAAGAAATCTTGGCTTTTTTTCTCCAATAGAAGTCTATGGGAGAGAAAAAACGCCAGAGTGTCAACATGCTGAAAAAGCCATGTGGGTTTATTGCCTTGGCGTTTTTTATGGCGTTTTTTCCACAGTTACAATGCAGAGGATGGACCCAGTATCTGTGTGTCCTACGAGAAATAGGCTGAAAACAAACAGTTTCACACAAAACAAAGTCCTGGACTGGTTCATATTGAATTTTACACCATTTGGAACAAACATGCCATTACAAACAAACATACGCGACCGGATCCTGCGTGCCAAAAGCAACAGCAAACAATTTGCACCATCATTTGGGGCCAATCTTCCCAGAGGAGCAGACATTCGAAATAAAGCATGCCTTACAAACCACAGAAAAGAGACAAAAGGGTCTACCAAGTAAATGACAGCAGGAGAGGGCAGATACTTGCCATTTATCCTAATCCCTTTTAGGCTAGGTTTCCACTTGGGTTTTTTTAGCTAAAAACGCCTAAAAAAACGCCAATAGCGCCACCTGGCGTTTTTTTGTGAAAAACGCATGCAGCCAGATGTTAGCTGTAATTCAATAGGAAATCGCAAAATGCCATTTCCACCTGGCGTTTTTCTGTTTGGCGTTTTTTTAGTCCTCTTTGGCGTTTTTCTGCTTTTTTGGGCTCTGTGGCAGTTTTTCAAAACTGCAGCATGTTGACACTCTGGCGTTTTTTGCAAGAAATCTTGGCTTTTTTTCTCCAATAGAAGTCTATGGGAGAGAAAAAACGCCATGAAAAAGCCATGTGGGTTTATTGCCTTGGCGTTTTTTATGGCGTTTTTTCCACAGTTACAATGCAGAGGATGGACCCAGTATCTGTGTGTCCTACGAGAAATAGGCTGAAAACAAACAGTTTCACACAAAACAAAGTCCTGGACTGGTTCATATTGAATTTTACACCATTTGGAACAAACATGCCATTACAAACAAACATACGCGACCGGATCCTGCGTGCCAAAAGCAACAGCAAACAATTTGCACCATCATTTGGGGCCAATCTTCCCAGAGGAGCAGACATTCGGAATAAAGCATGCCTTACAAACCACAGAAAAGAGACAAAAGGGTCTACCAAGTAAATGACATCAGGAGAGGGCAGATACTTGCCATTTATCCTAATCCCTTTTAGCTGGGTGAAACTTCTAACTTGTAAAGGCTGGAAAAACTGCCTAAGGTCAAAAAAAGCAATTTCCACAGAAAGGCTAAAACGCCAGAAAAAACTGCAGAAAAAACGCCAAAACGCAGGTAAATGCAGTGGCAGTTTTCTTGGCAGTTTTCCTGGCGTTTTTCATCAAGAAAAAAACGCCGGACAAAAACCCAAGTGGAAACCTAGCCTAAGCTGGGTGAAACTTCTAACTTGTAAAGGCTGGAAAAACTGCCTAAGGTCAAAAAAAGCAATTTCCACAGAAAGGCTAAAACGCCAGAAAAAACTGCAGAAAAAACGCCAAAACGCAGGTAAATGCAGCGGCAGTTTTCTTGGCAGTTTTCCTGGCGTTTTTCATCAAGAAAAAAACGCCGGACAAAAACCCAAGTGGAAACCTAGCCTAAGGCAGATGCTTTATCTAGGCTCTACGAAGACAAGAGACACTATCCTTCCTGCTGGTCATTTCCTTGTGGTACAGACATCTCTCCTCAGGGATATCCAGAACCACAGTGACGCTTTATCTCCTTCTATACCAAACATTTCTCTCCGTTCTGAGAATGGACTCCTTTATAAAGACGATCTGATTTATGTTCCCGTTCAGGTCAGAACCGATGTTCTCAATGCGGTACACGACCACCCGCTAGCCGGACATGGAGGAGTGAGAAAGACCCATGAACTCGCCAGTAGGTCTTTCTGGTGGCCTAAGATGAGACAAGACATCATCTCGTACGTTAAATCCTGTGAAACCTATGCCAGAGCAAAAACACAGATGGCCAAAACCACTGGTCTCTTGCAACCTCTGGCCATACCAACACGGCCATGGGAGGAAGTTACAGTTGATTTCATAGCCGATCTGCCTGTATCCAAACAACACAACACCATCATGGTAGTGGTTGATCGTCTCATTCCTGTTCGCCCATTACCAACCGCTATGGAAACAGCTGATCTATTCATATGTCATGTCTTTTTTTTTATCATTCTCCGTTTATTGAACAGTGTAAAATACAGAGAACATGCACAATATATGAGCATAAAAAATTGATGTCAACAAGTAACATATCAAGCACAAGTACAAACGAGAACAGCATCTTTGCATCCAAATGACATAAATTACGCATTTGAGACTGTTACATGAATTCTCCAGTGCTTAACAATCAAAAAAGGGGTGCCACCTGGCTGTCATGTCTTTCACCTTCATGGTATTCCAAGGTCCATTCTATCTGACAGAAGGGTACAATTTACGTCTCGATTCTGGGCCGTCTTTTGCAGAGGTTTACAACGCAAAAGTTCCTCTTGCTGTCAATCGGCTCCAACTCAACAGCGATTCCACACCCTACAGAACCACTTACAAAAGGCACAACTGGACTATAAATGATTTGCAGACAAAAGTAGAAAACCTGCACCACAATATCAAGTAGGTGACAAGGTGTAGCAACAAAGAAACTGAATCCCAAGTTCCTTGGTCCTTTCCTTATCACGGCTGTATATGGTACAACTGCGGTTCGTCTAGACCTCCCTGACACCTGGCGAATCCATCCGACTTTCCATGTATCCCTTCTGAAACGATGGACTCCAGATCCTCACCATAGGAAGCCACAAACACCTTCTCCTCCTCCCATCACAGTGCAGGGATCAGAGGAATTCGAAGTAGAAGATATATTGGACTCACGTCTACGGTATGGAAGGCTGGAGTACTTGGTGAATAGGAAGGGATACAGTCCAGAAGAACATACTTGGGAACCAGCATCTAACTTCCATGCACCCCTTAAGATACGTGCTTTTTACAGGACACACCCTGGCAAACCAGATCCTGCACGCCCCCTGGGGTCGCGGCTACGGGAGGGGGTCCTGTCAGGAACTTACCGTTCACCTCCGCCGTCCATGTGTGTCCTCGCCCTCGCAGTGAGGCGGTACAAAGCGATGACTGACAGTTACCATAAATATGGTATAAAGGGGGAAGGAGGGCTTATGGGAGGAGTCAGACTTTGGCGGGCTATTTAAACCTGCAGCCCTATACATTCATTACTTGATTGTTCTGGTTACCTGCTATATCCCTTTACCTTATTGCTGGACACTTGTTTTTTGGATTCTACGGACTTTGACCTTGGCTTGATTATACAGACTTTGCTGATTCTCTCTAGTGCTTTTTGCCTATTCCTTTTGCTTCAGTGAATAAACCATTGCTGTTGCATTATCTACTGGTTTCGTGTCTACTGCTTTACCTTGTGTCTTTCTGCGCCGTGCTCCAAGCCCACAAACCTTACACCGACCTTTCCAAGCCCTCCCAAAATATTTTCGGTTTCTTAAAACTTTCTTAAGTGACATTTGCTCTTTATTTAAGAAAGAAAAAAATATTTATGTATTTTCCGCAGCAGGGCCAGGTTCAGAATTTGCTATATCCATAAGCTGCAAGTCTAGTTTCATGAGTACTGATAGTCTGTGTTCCGCAGATATTAGCATTGGCCAAAAAGCATATGGCCCTTTGTATCCAGCCTCTTAAAATATCTGAGTCAACTGACTCGCCCTTTTCCTTAGCCTCTTCTACTAACTCCATCATCTTTGCTAGGGCACCTGTTACATCCAAAATTCTTGACATGGCTTCATGGATCTATCCTTTCCTTTGTTTGGGTTCTTCCCAGATTTAGATAACATTTTTACTATGGTAGGATCTAAATCTGGGGTCTGTAATACCTTTTTATGTATGATGGGTCTCGGTCATTGAGCCCACAATTTATTACGAGCTGCGGAATACAAGGGTTTCCTCATCCATAGTTCAAAAAACTTGCTAATATTAGAAGCAGGTACCCATTTGTGCTGATTGAGGGTGTTTAATCTGATCAGGACGGAAAATGGATTACCTGAAGCATCCAAGATGACTGGTTCAGCGGTTTCGGTGTCAGAAATTTCTAAGGATTTGTTTTCTTGAAGCAGTATTAGAAGACCTTAAAATCTGGATCTGAATCCAATTCACTTGCGGAAGTATGGAAGGAATATGGTTTCCTTCTGTATATGGCCTTCTGAGCCTGTTTTTCTTCCTCACGGGTAGAGGGTCTGTATGGTGTTTCATTACTGCATGATAAACGCACTTCAGTTTCTTTCCCAGGTAAGCAGCTTTTAACACGCTTAGGGAAGTCGGGCATATCTTGGAAGCAATGCTTCCTTTTCTGGGTGGCCTTCCCAGACTTCCTCATGCCCTTGGCTAGATTGCGATCTGACCGTTCAGCAGATTTATTTGACACTGATTTAATTACAGTGTCATCCAATATAGACTGTAAATATTTCTCAGAAAACACTTCCTTATCATGAGAGGTGCCAGCCAAAAGCAAATCAATTTTAGAAGTAGTATTTTTAGCAGACATACTGTAGAGTGCACACCATAACAAATAGATAAATCAGCTGTTCTGTTAGAAATTCCGTAGCACTGTACAATGGGTGGACAGGACACAACAAGTAGTATGTAACATAACAATTTGTAAAAGTATTGCAGGAGAGGGACTAGGAAGGGTGAGCTAAAGGAATATGGGAGGGCGTTAATGTGCTATGTTGTAAGCATCCTTAAGGAAGTGGGTCTTGAGGTTTTTTATTGAAGGAATAAAGGCACAGAGAAAGGCTGTTAGACCGGAGGATAGGGGCAGCCCTTGGGAAATCTTGTAAGCGTGCATGAGAGCAAGAAATCAAGGGAGGGGATAGAAGGAGATCATTGGATGAGTGGAAAGACTGTTAGGGGTGTACTTAGAGATGAGTGAGGAGATGTATGAAGGGGAACCGCTGTGAAGGGCTTTGAAAGTAAGAGTAAGGATTTTGAAATGAATCCTGAAGCACACAGGCAGCCAGTGAAGAGACTAACAGAGGGGAGAGGTGTTAGTGAAGCGATGGGAGAGGAAGATAAGTCTGGCAGCAGCATTCATGGTGGATTGTAGAGAGGTGAGACAGTTAAGAGGGAGACCAGCTAAGACAGAGTAACAGTAATCAAGGCGGGAGATAATAAGGGCATGGACGAGAGCCTTAGTGACATCCTGTGTTAGGAAGATAGAGACAGCAGATTTTAGAGACAGACTGAATGTGGGGGGTAAATGAAAGGTCAAGGGTGACACCAAGACAGCGTGCACGAGGAGACGGGGAAATGACAGCACCATTAACATTGAGGGAAACTGATGGGGGAATCTTAGCGTTGGAGGGAGGGAAGATGAGAAGTTCGGTTTGGGAGAGATTGAGTTTCAGGAAACGTGCAGACATCCAGGTAGAGACAGAGGCGAGACAGTTAGTTACACGATCTAAGACAGAAGGAGAGAGATCAGGAGAGGATCGAGAGATCTGGGTGTCATCAGCATACAGGTGGTATTGAAAGCCAAAGGATGCGATCAGTTTGCCAAGTGAGGAAGTGTAGAGTGAGAACAGAAGGGGTCCTAGAACTGAACTCTGGGGTGCCCCCCACTGAGAAGGGGAGGGGAAGTGTTACTGGAGACAGAGACGGTGAAGGTACGATTAGAAAGGTAGGAAGTGAACCAGGAAAGAGCAGTGTCACAGAGACCAAGAGCGTGAAGAGTTTCAAGGAGAAGAGGGTGGTCCACATTGTCAAAAGCAGCAAAGAGGTCCAGTAGGATTAGCATGGAGTAGTGGCCCTTGGATTTGGCATTTAGTAGGTCATTTGTAACTTTAGTAAGGGCGGTCTCAGTAGAGTGTCAAGGGTGAAAACCAAATTGAAGAGGGTCAAGTAGGGAGTTGGAGTCAAGAAACCTAGTTAATTGGGTATAAACAATTCTTTCAAGAAGCTTAGAGGTGAGAGGAAGTAGAGAGATGGGACGGTAATTGGACAGATCAGTTGGGTCAAGGGGGGGGGCTTTTTTAAGATTGGAGTAATGGTACATTACATTACATTTATTTATAAAGCGCCGGCCGATTCTGCAGCGCTGTTACATTTATTAGAACAATTTATAAACACATACAATAACAAACTGGTGCAAAGGAGAAGAGGGCCTTGCTCTTGCGAGCTTACAATCTAGTCAGTGGTTGAGGGGAGTGAGACAATAGGAGAGGACTGCTTGGATGGGAATGAGTTGATCTGGTTGCGATGATGTGTTGAAGCTGTTTGTTCAGATAGCTTGATTAGGATGATGGTTGGGAGCACTGTAAAGGAATGTTGTACGTTTCCCTGAACAAGTGGGTTTTCAGAGAGGTTTTGAAAGTCGCATACCTGGCAGAACATCTGACGGAACGGGGAAGGGAATTCCACTGGAGGGGAGATGTAGGGTGGTGCTGAGTTGTTAAGAGCTCTGTAGGTCAGGGTCAGGGTCAGAAGTTTAAATGTGATTCTGAAGGGTATGGGGAGCCAATTATGTGATTGGCATAGTGGAGCAGCGGATGAAGAACGACGGCAGAGAAAAATTAATCTAGCTGCAGTGTTGAGGATGGATTGAAGCGGTGAAAGGCGGGAGACGGGGAGACCGGTTAGTAGGGAGTTGCAATAATCCAGCATGCTTGAAGGAGGATGGGACAGATCCAGTAGTGAGGGAGAGGTTGAAGATGTGAGCTAGAGTAGGGACAAGAGTAGATGAAAGAGACTGGGTGAGATGGGAAGGGATTGGGTCAAGAGGGCATGTGGTTGGACAAGAGGAAAGAAGAAGAGAACGTACCTCCTCTTCAGTGACAGCGGAGAATTGATGTAATGTAGTGAAGGGAGAAGAGGTCAGTGGGTAGGAGGGTCCATAGTCAGAGGGAGGGTGAGGGCAGGGCGGTGACTGTACAGATATGTCAGTGGCACATGCATCACAGTCATGAAGGCACAAAGGAAGCATCTCCAGTACTGTGCTTTTCGATGTCTCTCTCCAAATCTGGTGCCAGATAAAAGGCCTCTTGTAGGCTGTTTTAGCAATGAAAAGAGCATAGATTTTTTGCCTAGCGGGCAGCGTACCTTGCTATGCTTGCAGTGAACCTCTGTTATGCCCTTCTACATTCATATACTGAACGGCGTTTCAGTAGGCCATAAACAATTTGTGGATCGTGGACGGGTCCCCAACCTCATGGAGGTTTTGTACCAGCAGGGTTAAATTCCTGGCTGTGAAATAAAAGTCTGGTCTCTCCTCGAGAAAAATATTACTTCAAAGACCCACTAGCAATTTAATATTGTGATTAATATTAGCGATTTGTTGTGCCTCGTACAGTAGGAGTATCAACAGCGTCGTTGTTACCCTGACAACCGAAGTTAGCGGAAGGTCCTAAGTCACGTGAGACAATACGAGGCGTTGGAAAGGAGTTGTAGACAAAAGAGAGACAAGTCAGTGTTTTTGTATCATTCTCCTTCATGAGACGCGTTGTGTTGCAAGTCATCGGCAAGTTTGAGTAGTTGTTGTGGATAACTTTGCAGAAGTCATAAGCACGTGAACACAAGACTTATGTTGTTTTAGAACACGTGTGAGTGTGGTAGTTTCTTTAGAATGTAGAACCTCGAGGCTTGTTAGAAAAAAAAATAACAATACCTGTTCGGGCGACTTGAATAATACTTTAACTCCGCCCATACTCAGTGACCTCTTGACGCATGCGTCTGGAAAAAGCGACCCTACTCTTTTTTGTATGTAGTATTCAAGATGGCTACGACATACAGGATGGTTGAGGTGATGGAGTTAGTGCTGGCGAAAAAGACATAGGAGTGAGGCTGACAGCAGCTGGAGTGGTGGTTGTTTACATTGTATAACTGGGATTGGGGATAACATTAAGCAAGGAGAGTCCATAAGGCACGGGTTCTGAAGTGCACCTACTAAAAGTATCTGAACAAGGAATGGCGGAGCCGCGTAGAGTGCCGTTTGTGAGCTTGTCACCCATGAAGTCACGCGAGGCCGGCGGAAGCCTGGTAGTGGAACACCATCATCAGCGATCCCCTCAAAATATGCAGCATTCGGGACAAATGTCGCAAAGGCCGCCGCAGCCGAGGCCAATTCAGACGGCCGTGCAACCGCAAAGGCCTCCCCCGCAGCAGCTGACCATGCATAGATCGCCACGCGAAACACATACTTTGTCTACTGTAGCTAAAGATGTCGATGCTGTTAAAGCCGACGGGCACTGTTTGCAAAAACCTCGGGTTACAGTGAGACTTGAGTGGCCTTTGTCTGAAGCTACGGAAGAAGGCTGTCCGGAGTTTAGTTATCCGGAGCTACTACAAAATGAGTTAAAGCGAAGGCGAGTTGTTACTGTTGGATCAGTAAAAGAGGAACGGGCACAGGTGAGATGCAGTAAACTGTTATACATTATGGTGTCGCAAAACTGTCACCCTCAGTGAGAAACGTACCCACAATACACTGTTGCTTGCCATCCACCATCCTGTTGATGCAACATGTTATGTGTACAAACTAGGTGAGTCTTAAGTGTACTCAACCACTAGTATGTGTTTATAGGTTTTCTGGCAATGCTTGTCTCTCTTTTGTCTGAGCTCAGCATTATCTAGACTGGTGTATAAAGGTTGAAGACTTTACATTTTTTAAATTATGTAATTGCTTTGGGAATATGTCCTTTTTTCATTCTAGGGAACTTTCTTTTTACTCTTCAATCGTAACCTTACTTCTAAAGGAAGTGTTTGCACAAATGGTATCTAGCGGTTTATGAAAAAGCAAAAGTACTGCTGATCGCTTCCCACCGTGTGCCTTTCCTTTGTCCTGGTGGGAAAAGCAGGTTGTCAACAGTACTGGTACCAGACCTGTCTAACATATGCCATAGATCCTCAGTATCAAAAGTGACAGTTTTGTTATTCCAGAAAAGAAAAGCCACGCAAATTCAATAATTACATTGTTTAGCTCAAAGAATGGTACTAGCAAAATAATATTATTGAGACACTATTGTTCAATGCAGCCTCATTATAGATGAATGCATATTAAAGCACATTATGTTCTTTAATATGAGTTTTTTTTCAACCTGCCCTACTAGTAGTTAATCAGTTATAGGGTACACTGTGTGGGCAAACACATCGCCTGGAAGGTGGCAAATGCATATGGAGGGATTCTGTTTTGTTGTCTTTGTAAGGGTGACGTGAGGCGAAAAAATGTAAGAAGTTTTAACTTTTTTTTTTTTTTTTTTTACCATTTCGTTATTTTTTAAATATCTTGTTTAACGTAAACAAACAAAGCTAATAGTTTCTTTCCCCGTGTTTTTCCTAAATAAATGGCCGTCTGATCTTTTGACGGGTCCTGCTTTTGCCACTTAGCAGATAAAAACTATTTTAATGCGGCTTTTTCCTGTATAACGGAAAGTCACTATAAAACTGGTTTTGTACAGTTTCTTTATACTTATGTTTAAAGTATTTTTGTATACTTAAAGGGTCAGTTTACCATTTTGACACCCCTTTTAAAGAAAAAAAGGCATATTGAAGTAGAAACTGCAGCCCTGCAGCTGACTCCTGCAGTCCAACAGTTTTTGGAGCCGATTGTCACACACATTTCCTGCAAATAAAATAGCTGCAGGAAAGGGGCAAAGGTATATCGGGGTTCTGCTATTGTCATGGGGATACCATGAAAATTTAAAGGTACTACACAGCTGTCATATGCTTTAAAGTGCATATTTTGGCTGATGCGTCCCTTTAAGTAACAACCCTTAATTATATATCTTAACTGGAAATATGTTTAACTGGTAGGATTGTGGCTGGGCAAGAAAGCTAATTTACTGGGTGTGGTGCGAAGACTGATGCATATGATGATACAGGACGAAAGTGCTAGTAATGATGTTTAAGCTAACCCATTGTTTACTGGAGAAACTTAACTCTGGTTGGTGTTACTAAGGTGTAAATGTTAAACTTATTCTTTAAAATGAAACAATATAATAACTTGAACTCAGGGACTGAAAGGGTTCAGGTGTGCTGGCAGCCTCTACTATTGCTTGTGTTAAGGTGCTGCTGGGATGCTTGTGTTGAGGTTTTCTTTTTTTTCTTAAAATATGTTTGATTGTAACGAGATATGTTGGTGCCCATGTGTTTTAATAAGATAGCGCTACCTGGGAAACTGCTTCCTCTGGCAGTGTCTTTCACTGTGTATCATGAATGGCAGGTGGGAGTGCTTGGACGAGGTCAGACTGCTGCAATATAATGCATAAAGGAGCGCTTTGGTGGGGTGACAGAACTGTTTCTAAGCAACTGTAGTATTTCAATAAACTTTTTGACAGGATACCGATCTTTAAGTAGAAAAAGACATTGGCATATTTCACTTCTGTTTACATGATGCAGAACTGATATTTGTAGACCCCCCCCCCCAATTTTATGCTGAAGAACAATTAAGGACTTTAATTGACATTTGCTTATTTTTGGTAAGTGAGCAAATCATTTTTCTCGGGCATCCACGTGGCAGCAAGAGCCGGAATATCTGCTGCCTTTTCTATTAAAAAAAGGTTTTAGACTTCATTCTCTTTGCTGATTCCTGATCTATAAGTTCTGTGGCTTGCCACTGAAGAGTGGCTTTCAAGTACGATTTATATTGTCAAGCTTTGTTCCCTGGTTGTTACCGATTGCCCTGACAGGCTCCTTATTTTTCTCACCATTTTTTCAGAAATGTCTGAAACCAAAAAGAACCTATACCCAGTAATACAGAGCAAAGGGGGGACTGCACTAAGCATTTTTTGGTGTGTCAACTATGTGACCCGGTGATGCTAGATAAATAGAACAAAATTTGTGCAAATTGTAGGCCACCAAAAGGGAAACTGAAATGAAAAATAATTCTATCTTGCTTCACAAGAAGCCATGTCCAATGTTGTTCCACTGGCCTCTTTCATGTATAAACAACTTAAGGACTATTTGGCATCCGTTCCTAGTTCTGATAATGTGTTTATTGTGTACTTCTGATAAGGAAGAGGACCAGGAACACCTAACAGTTTTTCAGCCTGAGGAATCTGGGGATGATATCTCTCAGCTTGATTTTTTGAGGCTGCCCTAAAAGACAATGTTCTTTTTTTCATTATATTTTGTATTTAAGAAAAAAAATAGTTGCAAGAGTGGAAAAATCCTGAGAAGAAAACTTATGTGTCAGACAGATTTAACTCTGTTTATTTGTGATGAAAAAGATCAGGCATTCCTGGATTATCCTCGTAAATTGTCTGCTTGGGCAGGGTTGAACAGAAAAGCAGAAATCACTATGTGACATGTCTATTTATGGGGCACAGAGTGAGGCCATTTTATCCACCCTGATGGTTGAATGAGCGGTGGTCTATGGGAGCAGTTTTGCCAGACGGAAGTCTTCAGCCAATGGGCAATTGGCTGAAGGTGAAAGGAAACCCCCTGTTGACGCCAGGCAGTCTCAACACCCTGTTGGAGGACAACTGGCCTTTTCTTGCACAGTGGTGGGACGTTGCTACAGACCATTGGATGTTGAGCACTGTTGAACAAGGTTATTCTTTAGACCTAAAGTCAAGTCCTCTTCAAAGATCTTTTTTGTATCCACAACCAGATCTCTAATATGGCAGTATATATCTGCGTATGTAGGTATGTAAATTATTTTTTTTGCGCAAAAAGAGGTGATAGAACATTATTTATATAGCTCCAGCATATTCCGTAGCTCAGTTACAATCCAAAATACCAAACACAAATCAGGTGTGTTCTTTCACACATCCATAACCATTGTGAAACTGCAAAGTGGATGTGAATTTTTTTTTTATTTTTTTTTTAACACTAATTTTGGAAGGTGCTGGTCTGGAATCGGATGCATGAGATGGGCCAATATGCCCCTTACTAGATTCTCTGAGCTGTCTAGTTTTTGGAAATATATAGTTTTAGGGGTTTAAATGAAATATGGGACCTCTACCGTGTCTCAAATGAGACCTGGACCCAGCAAACTGATCTGTCAAAATCCCATGTTTGAAAACCGTAATGCGCATGTTCCAATTTTGAACCGGCAGTGCCAAAGAGACATGCCCTAACTCGGGGGGCTGAAACAAGTTGTTTCAGTAATTTCATGTACCCAGGGATTTTTTTTTTTTTTACTTTTACATTTTTTTTAATACTAAAATACTGTGTTTGGATAGAATGGGTTTAAACCAAAAGTGTTAAAATGCCCCTAGTAAAGTACTTTGGGATGTCCACTTTATATAATATATACTTCTGTTTAGCAGTTTGTGCCACTATTGGGGCACAAGTCCCAGCATATAAGAAAATCTTGTTTAGAAACAGTGATGCGTAACATTCAGATTTAACCCTGTAAGTGCCAAAATAAGTGAAAATACCAGTCATATGTGGTGTTTCCAAAAAAGGTCAAATCCCTAAATATACTATTCCATTTTCACCTGTTATGTATAATTTTTATAGGTGAAACTGTGAAAATTGTCCTAATTTTTCCCCACATTTTTATTACTAAATTATGGTATATGTATGTGTGTGTGTGTGTATATATATATATATATATATATATATATATATATATAATATTATTTCAAAAGAAAGCCATACTTATGCTGGAAAAAACAATATATAATGTGTGTGTGGCTGCACTAAATGAGTTAGTGGGCAATCAATGTTGAATAATATCATAGCAAAAGCCCAAAATAACGCTTTGGTCATTTCGTGCAAAAATGGTAAAAAATCATGGTGTATACAGGGCTTGACAAATTTGTTGTGAATCTAGGCGCCAGGTAAAAAAGTTAGGAGCCAGGATTTTTTTTAACTAACACTTGGTCAGGAGTGATCTGATCATCATCAGCCCACTTACTAAACTCACAGCGCTTGACCTGGAAGCACCCTGGACTTTCAGGTCAGTGCTGTTTTTCTCTTTAATTTTTTAATTTTATTTTTTTTTAAACTCTTTCGATGCTGATGTTCCATTGGAGCACAGCATTGATTGATATTTAGTCCCCACAAGCTTGTGGGGACAAATGTTAACCCCTGCAATGCCACGAATGTGTCATACACAATTGTGGCATTGAAGGGGTTAATGCTGCACTGTCGCTCTCATGGAGCGATCAGGCAGCAGGGGGGTGTTGGGGCTGCTCTCCACACTCATGTGGAGACCAAAGAACCCTCTCCCCTGTCCCTGAAGCTGCCTCTGGCAGCTGGGACTCAATTGCTAGTCTATAGACCAGCCATTGCAGGGAGGGGAGTTTTTGATGACTGCTGTAGGCTTCCATGCCTACAGGAATCATTAAAGGGCTTGTGGGGGCTCGTTTTTGCTGTTGCTGGTCTGCCTGGGCTCCCAGGCAGACCACCAGCAGCAGAGCCCCGTACAAAACGGGAATTAACCCCTAAATGCGGCGATCACGGCACTGAAGGGGTTAACGCTGCACTGTCGCTCTCATGGAGCGATCAGGCAGCTGGGGGTGTTGGGTCCGGTCCCCACACTTGTGTGGGGACCCAATCACCACACAACCCCCTTCCCTGAAGCTGCCTGTGGCAGCTGAAAACACGATTGCTGGTTTTGCAGCAACCGCGTTTTCAGCCTACAGGCTCACTCCGTGGGAGTGATCTCAGGCTCGGGGGCGGGCTCTGAGTGGATGTGCTGTCTGCCCAGACTCCTGGGCAGACAGCAGCAGCAACGCCCCCGTGTGGTGACTCAGCCTCTTACATCCACAATTTTTTCTGGATGTAAGAGGCTGACAAAACCTAGGCACCAGGACAAAATTCTCTGTCGCCATGGCGACCTGGCACCTGGGATTTGTCGAGCCCTGGTGTATATATATGTCAATTGTATGATATAAAGTAATTTGGTTTTGTTTTGTTTTGCCAAAGAATGATCCCTTTAATGATGACGAACGAGAGAGAATGGAAGTGGAAAGCCTGGCCAAGAAATTTGAGGCCAAATATGTAAGTATTATTTTTGCCACATGCAGCATCATTATCTGTGAATGCTGGTGAGCCATTTCACCTATACATTTTTAATCAAACATTTTCATGACAGTTGCAACATTACCACAACCTTCAAAGATTTATCATTTTTCTATAAGTTGCTTCATTGTTTTTTTTTTATTTTTGTAATTGGAGAGGGGCACAGAAATTAACAAAAATGCTTGCATGGTAATTTGCTTTTTTGTAATTTTTTGTAATTTTGTGTTTTTAAAAGGGAGGAAAAGTCCGCAAACACCGGAAGGATCGTATGCAGGATCTCATAGATATTGGTTATGGTTACGATGAGACGGACCCATTTATTGATAATTCTGAGGCGGTAAGTAGTATTAACACTTGAACACCAGGAGCATTATTAACTTTGGTTGAAGCTGTGTTTTCTTCTTTTATATGGATGTCACTTGATAGGACATCATGAAATCATGAATAGATCCTAATTAATCAGACAGGCTTGCAACTTTAGTGTGCCCCCCCCAATGATGAGCCCACCAGAATCCGCAAACAGATGACCGTGGAATATCTATCTGGGATAACCTTTCATGAACTGACTTATTTCAGAGGTGGCATCTTATCACAGTACCACACTTGAATTCACTGAGCTCTTCACAACAACCCATTTTATCCCAAATGTTTGTAAATGCTCACTTCATGGCTAGGTGCTTGATTTTATTGGAACGCCTGAATTCAATAATTAAGAGGTGTGTCCTTATACTTTTGTCCATATAGTGTATATGTAGTATTTATTAATATACTTTCCTTATCTGCTCTCTCTAGTATGATGAATTGGTTCCAGCATCCCTGACAACCAAACATGGGGGATTTTACATCAACACTGGGACGCTGCAATTTCGTCCGGCATCAGATTCAGAAAATGAAGATTTTGTTGAGTCTAAAAAACACAAAACCTCTAAAGTGAGTATGTGGCGTTTGTTGTGAACAGTATTGCTATGGTGAAAATGTAGGGCTGCAACAACTAATCGATAATAATGGATAATGAAAATCGTTGTCAACGTTTTTCATTATCGATTAGTTGAATCAATTTTTTTTAAACCCCTTAATGACAATTGCCGGTTCTGGCACGTCATGCACTAACATCAGATTAGTGACAATTGACATGCCAGGACCGTCATGACCTTAAATGGGTGCAGAAAGCGATCTACGTTCGCTTTCTGCACTCAAACGGTGTTGCTGTAATGCATCAACATCGAGGCATTCAGCAACGCCACGATCGGCACTAGGGGCCATGTCTGGCCCCTCCCCGGGGCGTCCACATCCGCCATACATTGTATGGCGGCGGACTCCCGTTTTAAAAGCGTTTAGGAGGTGATCAACGAGGCATTCAGCGGCACCAAATACTTACCCCAGGACGGGCTGTGACCGCTCCGGAAATCTGCAAGTGATCTTCGCCATCCGCAAGATGGCAGCCGCCCTGTAAAAAAAGCAATCAAGTTGAAAAAGTTCGCTAGATGGTCTCCAGACCCTCTAGAGAACTGTCTCCACTTGCAGGTTGAATACAGGTACTGCATTCAACCATGCAAGTCAATAGAGCCCAGCTTTCTAATCACAGTGTGATTAGTAAAAATAAATAAAAAATTAAATAAAATAATAATTAGAAAAAAATAGTTAAAAAAAAAAAACAGTAAAATGTAAAAATAATTTCCCACTGATGTCACTTTCAGGGGAACCTTCAAGTTGAAAAAAAAGTAAAAAATAAATAAATAAATAAATAAATAAATATATATATATATATATATATATATAAAAATTAGCACATTGGCCACACATCTAATTTCCAATTAGAAAAATGCACACGTCCCAAATGTGGCCTTTTAGTTCCCCCAAAAAATGACAAACCCATGCATGTGGGGTATCGCTGTACTCAGGAGATGTTGCTGAACACATATTGGGGTGTCGTGTGACAGCTGCATATGCCAGGAGCTGTAAATTCATACAAAAGTAGGTGTGTGGGGGAAAAATACACACAAAAAAATACTACTGCAAACTTTGACAAAATGCTAGTGGTAAAATGTGTGCATGCAAATGTTAAAATCCCCTGGGGTGTCTGGTTTTCAAAAATATATGGCTTTATTGGGCACACTGAAATCGCCCGGCTCAACGATGTACCAAATAGGGCATGGGCGGTTGATCGCCAAACGCCAAAGTTCAACATTGAAAAATGCGCATGCCCCAAATGTGGCCCTTTGCCCCCAAACAGCCAGGCAAAATCATTCATGTGAGGTATCGCTGTACTCAGGAGATGCTGAACACATATTGGGGTGTTCTGTGATAGTGACATATACGAGAACCTTTTTATTCATACCTGAAGTAAAATGTGTGTGGAAAAACAAATGCAAAAAAAATTACTACCATAAAGTTTGACAAAGGCGGATGGTAGAATTAGTGCTTTGAAAGGGTTAAAATACTAGCATTTGGAATACCCTGGGCTGTCTAGTTTTCAAAAATATATGACTTGATGGGGTAAATTGCGTGGGCCGAAATGGCACATGGGGGGAAGAATTACCAGATTCGGAAAAAATGGCTTTGAAATAGCAAAACACTACTTGTACTTAATGCTCCATAACGTGCAGAAAAAAAGCAAAAAAACATAAAAACATTGGGTATTTCTAAACTCAGGACAAATAGTAGAATCTATTTAGCAGGTTTTTTCATTACCTTTTATTGATGAGTAAAAGATTTTTCAACTAAAAGTTAGAAACAGTCATTTTTTTCACCAGTCAAATTTTTCACCATATTTTATACTTTTTTTTAATAGTAAATAATATGATACAATCAAAACAATAACAATGTCCTATAAAGAAAGCCCTTCTTGTCCTGAAAAAAACAATATATAATGTGTGTGGGTTCAGTAAACGGGAAAGAAGAAAATTACAGCTAAACACGAGCAGCGCAGAAATGTTAAAACGGCCATCGTCACGAAGGGTACAAAAAGTAAAATCAGCCTTTGTCACGAAGGGGTTAAACCATATTAATATATGTAAAACATTTTTTATGAATAAATGTGATGTAAAACTGTTAATAAAAGTTTTTTTATAAAGAATATTATTTAAACATAGCTAGTATAAATGAGGAAAAAATACCAAAAAATATGTTTCATTTACTTTGATTTTACATCTTCTAATTTTATTTTTAGTTTATTATCTAGTTTTGTCTAATTAATACACAAGCAAATATAAAAAAATAACCTTTAGTCTTGTGTTTTTCACCTTTTTGACTTTTTTTAAAAATTCTTTCTTCTTTTCCCTACTACTCTTATTTCCATTGTTTGTGATTAGAGCGTCAGAGCATATTACGCATATACGTTTCAATGAGATATTCTCAGATGTAATTTCCTTGCATGATTGTTACTGTGCTGTGACAAAATTGCCCACATTGTATAATTTCCATTTTGTCATGTAATTTGCTGTATAAACTTATGTTTACTTCAGTGGTCTCTTCTTCAGATGGAGTAAAAGCTATCAATTCCCAAAAGTTTGTAATTTTCTATTGGCCCAATAACAGATATTGCTCTTAACTAAAGACGTCATCTTCTCTTGGGCCTGTATTGCTTTAATCATTTCCTTATTGAAAGGGCACACGGAAGGTTTACACAAATAAAGTTTTAAGGTGTTTGTGATAATAGTAATACAAGAATCTATCTCAGACCTCTTTTATCTTGATGCATATAGCATAAATTAGTTTATTGAAAAAAAAACTAATACAAGCTTTTCAAATTTAAAATTCATCAAGATAAAGGAATAAAATAATAGCAATATTTGTTTCTTCAAAGGTGTCTAAGTTGAAAGAAGATGATCGTTTGGTAAAGAAACGCAAAAGGAAAGAAGAGAGTGCAGAGAAAGAAAAACCACCAAGAAAACTTAAAGTTTCCAAACAAATTGGGTAGGTATATGTGAATAAAAAATGTTCTCAATAAACAATATCTAAGACTATTTTTTTATAAAGTAATGTCTTGCATCCCTCAGTAGCATTTAATATTGGATTTATTTTTCTTAACTTTTTAGTGTGGTGACCTTCAACTCTCACAAACCTGACAAGAAAAAGAAAAAGCATTACAAAGACTCACCTTCCCTTGCTGCCATGCTGCGAAAATTTCAGAAGGAAAAAGACGCCATAAGAAAAAAACAATCCATGACGAATCCACCCACTGTGAAAGTAGTTACTGCTCCACCTAGGCCTGTCACTACTACTACTACTACTGCCGCTGCTGCTAGTGATTTATCAGATCTAACGCTTGGTGCTGATCCGATGCTTGCCATCTTTGGTGGTGGCAGTGAGCTCCTGCAGGAGGCAGAGAGTGCTTTGGAAATGCTTGGTGACTTTGATTTTGACAAACTTTTAGATTCTGCATCTGACAGCCCTGGAGATTCTGATCATGGAGAAAATGGTACTACTGGCCAGTCTGTGAATATTTCCCAGGTTCAGGCACCCAAGCAAGTACCCCCTATTCCTGATGGTCTTCCATCGCAGCTGGAGAAACGCATTGAGGATTTGCGAGTGGTAAGTAGCACTCTTTTCAGATATCTGTGTTGTAGAAGCAGAGCACATTTGCTATAACATTATTATGTAACTATTTCTCTTTTTCCCCCCACTAGGCTGCAAAAATGTTTGATGAAGAAGGTCGAAAAAAGTTCTTTACTCAAGAAATGAATAACATTTTATTAGAGTATGTAAATCTATATTCCTTTGTTTTTGTAGTATGATGTATATTTAATTGATTTCAAACACAGGGCAGCTCAGGTTTGAAAGGGCTAGAATGTTTTATGCATTGCTTAATTTCATTTTGTTCCTATACCTACTGAAAGGTTCCCACTTATGTTTTCTTTCTTGTTTTAAGGGACAGTCTAATGTCCCTGACAGCTATGGTAAAAGTACTTTTACATTTATTTTTTTTATTTAAAAGACATTCATTTTAAATATTAAACCACTTACAAGAGGTAGAAGCTGCAGCTGCCCCCCTCTTCCTGGACATTCTTGCCATCGATTGGCTACTTAAATTAGACATTTGGCGGCAGGAACGCTCATTCAATAGATGCATTCAATAGAAGCGCTTTCTGAGCATGTCTAAATGGAACCCTGTCTACAGCGTTCCCAGACCAGCACTGTAGTACATCTCCTATACAGACACTAGCTAAGGGGCGAGAGGGACGCCATGCAGACCTAAAGGGGACTTTTAACTATCTTGCATTAAAGTGCATATGATGACATCAGTGTCCCTTAAACCTTTATAATGAAGTTCTTTATAGCATGTCTTTCATGTTATAGGTCCATCATGTTCAGCCTTGTTGTTGATCCAAAAAAATTTAACTGATTTCCCTATGGAAAAAGGGGGGAAAAAATCCTTCTCGACCTTCAAAATTTCTCACTGGATCAAAGAGCTAAAACTTTTTACACCCTGTATATTATATAAAAATCATTTAGCCGATATTTCATGGTACCTATTGAATTTAATAGCACATCTGTGGGTAGTGAATGCTGCATCTTTATTGTTCTTACTTTCAGCAAAGAGCGACCAAAATTATCCCTGTATGTATTTGTATAATGCTATCATATGCCCTCTAAGATGCGTTTTTCTAATTTAAACAAATTCAACTTCTCAAGCCTTTCTAAATAGCTAAGGTTTCCCATTCATGTTATATGCAAAATAATAAATTGTGAAGTTCAGAGGATTTGCTTCCCAATATACATTAATATGCACTTAATTTTTTACAGTGTGTATTTTCTAGTAAGACCTTGATATTGCAATAATATTGCATTAAACTATAGAACAAATTAAACCCTTCCAATAGTTCATTGGAAAGAATACGTTGCAGTATTGAAATCAACAAACATTTACGCTCTATAAAATTTACATGGGTGATTTTAGATATTCTAGATATAATTGTCTCTCTATCAATACAATATTTTTGGACTTCCTGGTTTTTTCACATAGTATCATATAGGAATGTTGAACCATTAGAATGCCAGTTGCGTATATTGTACTCAGCTGGAAAAATAGACCTCCACGGCCAACTACGTAGCGGCACTTTTTCCTTCTCCCAGCCCGATCACTGGCTTTTAGCCGCTGAAAATACGGTCCTGTGTAGAGGGAAGTTATTCCCTCACATAGCACTGTAGTGCTTTAAGGGGAATAGAATGAAATATGTATAAAAATAAAATATATAATTTGATTGGAGCCAGGTGATGTCATGACATCACTGGCATCAAAAATTCCCAAAGGAATCTCAAGCTGAACTGCACTGGGAACAGTGGGGGAAATTAATAAAATAAGCAATATTTTTTTTTTTCCCCCAAAAAGTGCCCCTTAGCCCTTCCACTATAAATAAATTTAAAAAAAAAACACTACACCAATAAAATTATTTGGTTCGTTGTACAGAGTAGAAGAAAATTGTAATAGTATATTTTATGTATTTCTATGTTTCTACCTCTCCTGAACAAAATGTATAATTTTTGTGCAGGTTCATTAAATATGGAAAGGGGAATCAGAGCATGGTAAAAATTACAAACTATTTTGTCATTTAGTTATGAAAACCCTGGGCCTGAAGGAGTGATAAAGAAATAAACATTATCATTTCTTTTTATATTACATTGTTAATATCCAATTACTGATTAGTGACTCTTTAGGTCAGTGATCATTGATCGCTCTCAGTAAGCTGTTCTGTTAATTATTTACGCTAGTTGCTTTGAGACACCAAAACAAAAATGCCCCCAAGCCCAGGGATGGAACTGGGGCAAAAATAATGCCATGTGTGGAAGGAAAAAAGGAAAGACTCTAGTGTGTAGTGTTCATCAAATGTGAAAAGACAGAAGGAAACAAACACTCAGTATCCTGTAATATAGTGTTTAGGGGTAGTTTTTATGCTTTATACCAGTTTTACCATGGAATTTAGAGAACCTTTTGTACCCTTTTTTTAAATAAAATGTTTTTTTGTTTTTACGAAATATAAGTATACATTTACAAAAAATATACTTAATTCTACACATATTCAAGAAAATATATGCAGTTGCAGTTTAAAATATCTCACGGGTCACTTTATTAGGTACACCTGTTCAATTGCTTGTTAACACAAATAGCTAATCAGCCAATCACTTGGCAGCAACTCAATGCATTTAGGCATGTCGATGTGGTCAAGACAACTTGCCAAAGTTCAAACCGATTATCAGAATGGGGAAGAAAGGGGATTTAAGTGGCTTTGAACGTGGCATGGTGGTTGGTGCCAAACTGCTGATCTACTGGGATTTTCCTGTCAGCTAAGAAGAGGAATCTGAGGCTAGAATTCACACAGGCGCATCAAAATGAGACAAAATACGACATTCGTATTGCAGGGTCAGACCTTGGCGTAAACAACATGAAAGCATGGATCCATCCTGCCTTGTATCAACAGTTCAGGCTGCTGGTGGTGGGGTAATGGTGTGGGGGACATTTTCTTGGCACACTTTGGGCCCCTTAGTACCAATTGAGCATTGTTTAAACACAACAGCCTACCCGAGTATTGTTGCTGACCATCCCTTTATTACCACATTGTACCCATCTACTGATGGCTACTTCCAGCAGGATAATGCACCATGTCAAAAGGCTCACATCATCTCAAACTGGTTTCTTGAACATGACAATGAGTTCACTGTACTCCAATGGCCTCCACAGTCACCAGATCATAATCCAATAGAGCACCTATGTGATGTGGTGGAACGGGAGATTTGCATCATGTGCCGCTGACAATCTGCAACAACTGCATGGTACCATCATAGACCAAGATCTCTGATGAATGTTTCCAGCACCTTGTAGAAACTGTGCCACGAAGAATGAAGGCAAAAGCGAGTCCAACCCGGTACTAACAAGGTGTACCTAATAAAGTGGCATTTTGGCACTTTTTATAAAATAGTACACAAAAATGTAATGTTTTATGTACTTAAGGCTTCATATGTTGCCCAAATAAAAATAACTTTTGCTGAAAAAAGTATCTGAAGCATGGAGTATCTTCTTCTGTTCAGGACATAGCAGCCATTACCTGGTAGAAAACCTGAATAGGCATTAACTTTTGCAAATGCAAAGGCATGCTGGAACAAGAAAGGGTGTTTCCCAAACTGGTGCCACAAAGTTAGAAACATACATTTGTCTAAAATTTATTTGTATGCTGTAGCATTAACATTACCCTTCACTGCAACTAACAAGACCTTTCTGAAACCCTGACCTTATATCCCTCTTCCACCAAACGTTACCTATGGTACTGCATAGTGCCTAATGTAGAGTTCTCCTAGCATCTGCCAATCCCAGATTCCTCCATCAAGCCTTCAGGAAGTGAAGTGCGAATCGTCAACCCAGAAAACACGTTTTCACTGCTTCATAGTCTAGCGGCAGTGTGTTTTACACCACTCCAGCCAGCGCTTGCCATTGCACAATCGCTTTGGCTTTTGTGCAGCTGTTCGGCCATGGAGACCCATTTCGTGAAGCTCCTGACCCACGGTGCTTGTGCTGATGTTGGGGTAAAGTAATTTCCTCTGATGAATCCCCTTTCTGATTGATTGGGGCATCCGGAAAAAAGCTTATCCGGGGAAGACAAGGTGAGCGTTACTATCAGTGACCCCATGTGTGGGGTTGCTTCTCAGCCAAGGGAACAGGCTCACTCACAATTTTGCCTAAGAACACAGCCATGAATAAAGAATGATGCCAACACATCCTTCAAGAGCAGCTTCTTCCAACCATCCAACAGTTTGACGAACAATGCCCTTTCCAGCCATGAGGCAAAAGTGATAACTAAGTGGCTCGGGGAGCAAAACATCAAGATTTTGGGTCCATGGCCAGGAAACTCCCCAGACCTTAATCCCATTGAGAACTTGAGAACTTCAAATGTCAAGCATTCCTTATGCAAGAATGGGCTGCCATCAGTCAGGGTGTCGCCCAGAAGTTAATTGACAGCATGGATTGCAAAAGAGGGGTCAACACAGCATATACTGACTCTGCATAAATTTAATGTAATTGTCAATAAAAAGCCTTTGACACTTATGGAATGCTTGTAATTACACTTCACAATACCATAGTAACATGTGACACAAATATCTAAGAACACGGAATCAGCAAACTTTGTGAAGACCAATACTTGTGTCATTCTCACAACTTTTGTGAAAGCTGATGAACTCTGAATAATTTTGAGACTGGAGAAGACATTAGTTGTGTTTTGGGGAGCCCACTTGAGACACTCGTGTTAAGCTATTTCAATTGCTTTTGTTTGATTTGTATTGCAAACAAAGTCTGTACATTGTGACAATTAACCTGATTTGCAATAGGGGCTGAATAATTTTGATTGCAACAGTAGATAACTATATTTACACCAGCAATTTCAAATATTAGCAACATCTGTAAAACCAGTTACCTCTTATTGGAATATAGTTGGCTGCACCAAGGAGTGGCTTCCAGAGCCTTTAAAAACAAAGAAAATGGGTAGTATGTTTCCTGGTCCCTCTGGCGAAGCCACAAAAGTGACGTGTGTGTGTGTGTTGGAGCAGGGTGCTTGTGGCATATTCGAAGGCTTGTACTAACCTTGAATTGAGCATTAGTTAGAATAATATTGTTTGAAGTTAATTTGGGATAGCATTATTTTTAGGTTCAGTAAGTTGGTATACAGTTAGGTTAGTCCGTGCAATGATACTGTATTCATTAAGGAATTTATTGTAGCCAGATAAGAGCATTTTTGTATATTTCATGCCCTTTATTTGCTTTTAGACATTGATTTTTGTACTTTATAGCTTTGGGTGCATTAGTTTTTCTTATAAAAAGATATTACAGAAAAATGTTTACAGAAATGCTTTTTTTCTTTCAGGTTAAAGTATAGACTACAACTGTACATTTGGCTGTTGATTTTGTTTTAGTATTACCCTCAATTTCTGCATTGCTTCTTGTCGTTGCTTCCACACTTTACTCTGTTGAATCCAATAACGTTTTCATGGTCTTTGAAGGAAGTCATTACTTAAAGGGTGTTTGTTAATTTGTGTGTTTTATGGGAAGAAAGTGTGTGCGTAATCTCTGTTCTGGGGAGATTTTACTCATGGGGCTGTGGTTGGCACCTATTTGAACAATTGAAGTCTTATGCAGTATACGTAATCTTTAGTTCCTTTTGTTCTGGTGCAAGATATGTATGCCCCATCAAGATATTTTATGTTGAGCTTAGGTGCACACAACTATATTTAATGTACTGTATTTTTTTTCATCTGGTGTATGTAATTGTGCAGAAATTCATTAATTTGAATCATAGTTTTTTTTATTTGACAGCATTGAGTTACAGCTGCAGGCACTGAGCCCAAGCAATAGAAATGTGGTTTACGGTTATATAGAAGCTTTTGTTCCTTGCAACAAGGAGACGCTTGTCAAGCGCCTAAAAAAACTTCATCTTCACATACAGGTAAGGTGCAAGTGACCCTGCACTGCAAACATTTTTATTTCTGGGATAAATATAGTATTTTCAGTACAAATCCTATATTTTTATAGTTTTAGTGCCAATAGTCCTTTCACCAATGTTAATGAACTAGTTGCCATTATCTATAGTAGCTGTTCTTTACAGATGTAATTACTGTTACTGGGTATATTTTACATATGTACTTATTCTTATGTTACAGGATGATCAATTGAGAGAGCCTTTGCAGAGACTAAAAATGGCTATTAGTAGTGTAATGCCTGACCAATTAAACAGATACCAAGTAGACTGTGAAGCACGCAACCAGGCCAAAAATGCCAAGTAGGTATTTGATTACTAATTCACTCACTCCCACGCCTGTCTTTAAAAAAAAAATTATCAGCCTTTCAGTGGTCAGACATCATAAATTATTTGGGACAAGAGTGACCTCCTTACATTTTGTTGTTTGAAAGTCATGGTATTCATATATCCAGGCCTTGTCTCGTGGCTCTATTTCAGTCTCTCTGATGTTGCCAATGATACAGATAGATGGTAGATTCATCTGTTCTTGGATGGAGCACCTTCCCCCATGTTACCTTCCTTGTGTTCTTGGACAAATCTGTTTGATCACACAGTTTGTTTGTAGTTTCACTGTATTCACATTGTCTAATCATGAGGGCAGCCGTGAACTGAAGTCTGAACTTTTTAGCCATGGCAGGAGTTGGTCCCTGTAATTATACATGGAGAAAAGTCTGTTTTTATCTTCTAATGCTATGATCAATGGCGATACAACATTGTATTTGGTAATTAACTGGGATATCTATTAATTTATATTTTGTTTTCATGTGTGTCATCTACCCATCACTTGCAATCCTACCTTGCACTAAGTAGCATTTACTATTCTGCCTAGTTTGATTAATTTTTTAATCATGTCATTATTGTCTAACGAGAATAAGATTCAAAAAACCTTGCTTGTTGCAAATTATAAATCAACAAATGAATGAAATAGTCCGCTAGATTTTAAAAAAGGTAATTTTATCCTGCTTATTAGGGGGTTACCCTTTGGTCCTGTGATATATTAATGATCTTAATACGAAAAGTAAATCACCAGATTGGTTGATTTATCGTTATTTAGATTAGTTTTGCCTAACTCTGACTCCCTTGGTTTAGGAAGTCTAAAAAGCATGGTGTAGTAATTTTACCTGGTCGTTTTAAGGTATATTTAAGAAAACCTTCTGCGAGAATGGAATTTTATTTTATATCTTTAATATAGTTCTGTAGTGGTGCTTTACGCCACATGTTATATGACAGCCAGTAAGTGCAAGAAATAGTGCCCCCTTAACAGTATAAGTGGGCAATTTTAATAATCTGAATTTCCTATGCAACTCTAGGCACCAGGGAGAGGAGGATCGTGATAAAAATCCTTCTGAGGAAGAGGATGACGAGAAGCCTGGCAAAAGGGTGATGGGTCCACGGAAGAAGTTTTGTTGGGATGATCGTATAAGGTAACTTTTTGCCAGATATGATATCACAATATTGAAAGACATTTTCAGTGTATATGATTCAAAAGTATGGCAAAGCAGTTGGGAAGTGATGGGTGACATGAACATAGCCCACCCAATTGGAGTGCATTTTGATTTGGGGTTCTAGTGGAACATCTGTTTTTTTTTTTTTTTCTGTTGTCTGTGCATAATTTTACATTTTACATTGTGGTGTCCTTGAATATGGTGAGTTTTTAAATAATAATGTATAAGTTATACTGTATAGATGCTCAAAAGTTCAGTCTTCAGACTTCCTGGTGATACATTGAAATGTGGTGGATAGCATAAACGTCATCCTTTTACAGTTTTTTTTTTTTAGTCCTTTTACTATTTATGTATTTTTTAAATACTAATTAGTTAACTGCGCTTTTTTTATGTAGGAATTTGCTTTGTAACTTAGTGAGAATAAAGCTGGGATGCTATGAACTTGAACCTAATAAAACCCAGTCAGCAGAAGACTATTTAAAGGCGTTTATGGAGACAGAGATTAAACCGTTATGGCCCAAAGGTTGGATGCAGTTAAGGTAAGAATGTTAATTCTGGACCCAAAAAGGAAAAAAGTGTGTTTGTTATATATGTGTATTAACTCTGGAATAATAATTGAATGGGGCAGTAGTGGTTAAATCATGTCAAGACTAATGCTGCAAGGACCAGTATTTTAGTTAATGCGCTCATTGTTTGAAGTATATTTAATAAATGCCGATTGAACTCTTATTTGCTGGTTTCAATAGCAAAATAATTCTGTTCACCCAGGTAGTTGTATCTGAGTAGAACCAGGAATGTCATTCTAAAACAGCTGCTTTGTGTTACTCAGAGGTATTACTCTATGTTTGTAAAATGCTATTTAGAAATAGGAACTAGTAAGCAATTGCAACTGAAAATATGATGAATTGATAGAAAATGCAGTGTGTCGTTGAATGCAGGGTTTAATTGTAAATCTTTCTTATTAGGATGCTGTTTAAGGAAAGCCGTAGTGTACACAATCATCTCACCTCTGCTCCGTGAGTATAAACTTTAATCAAATAGGGCAATCTTTGGTGGAAACATGGGGTGAGACTGTGATTAATTGATTAGTTGGCCCACTATTTATTCAATTAATCAAATAAAAACTTGTTTTTTTATTTTTTGTTTGTTTAAAATAATTTATTGAGGAGGCCTAGAAGGTTAAAGATGGGAACTGGGGACCAGATCAGGCCAAAAGGTAGGGGAGGGTTTATTTACTTTGCAGATCGGAGGGTGGGGGGGGCTAATGAGGGGAAAAGAGAGAGAGAGGCTGGAGACCTGATCAGACAGAAGGGTGTGAGGGGGGAATACATACCTCATTGCTGTCTGACACGTCTTCTCCACTGATCTCTAAAGTAGCATCCTTCTGAAGTAAGTTAGACTAATAGCGCATGCTGTACCCAGATGAAGCAATGGATAATTATTTTCATTATTGATTATCGATTTAGTTGTTTCAACCCCAGGTGAGACTTGCTTGAAATTTTATGAATGAAGATTTGCCTTGGGTTTATATGTGTAAACAGTAGCTTGAAAAGGAAACATTACCAAATTTGTAAGCACTTGCTTGTAGCTGTATTACTGTGTGTTTGCTTGTATTTTACTTGATCATCTTTTTCAACCCACAGAGCTAAGAAAAAAGTTATTCTGGCCCCTAAGCCAAAAGTCAAGGCAAGTTTTTGAGATTTTACATTTAATGCACCCCTTTTTCTTCCTAGACAAGCATCTTCTAGATGTTCATCTATATGTGAGATTTATTATTTAAACACACCAGTCATTGTTCAAGGTTCAGTTATATAGTTTTTTAGCTTTTCTGTTTGTTTTTTTTATCCTCCTATAATTTCGAGTTTATTATACTAACAATTTCATTTCATGTTCCCATTTAGGAGTCTAGTCCAAAAAAGGAACAAAAGACATCAACTCCTCTCCCCACAGTAGTCCGTGCACCTTCTTTGAATGCAGTTACACCAATAGGTGGTCCAACCGGCTCAAGTTGTACGTTCCCTTCAGAGACTATATGTCTAGATGACTCTTTGGATGAAGATCTTTCTTTCAAACCTCCTTCATTGGATTCTATCTCTGAGGCACTTGCTGTGCTTAATAATGGAGCAAATACCCCAACATCCATGTGCAACATAGACACTCCTACCTCTAGGCCAAGGACTGCCTTGAGAGAGGAAAAACTTGCCTCAATCATGAGCAAATTGCCATTGGGGGGTCCTAAAAAAACCGAACCTCCTCATCATACGTCCAGCCTTATTGCTGGCCATTCAGCCTCTCAACCAAAGAAAGCCCAAGATCTGGCACCAGCCCTTCCCACAGTGGTCTCTGGGCTTATTGCAGGATCTTCAATACAAAACCCAAAAGTGTCACTTGAGGCACTACCTACAAAGCTGCTTCAGCAAGGAATCCAGAGATCTCAGGCTGAGGTGTCTTCGTCTACACCTCCTAAGGTCAAGGCTTCTTCAGCTACACAAACCAAAGCAGCTTGTGCTTCCTCATCATCTTCTACCCCTTCCTCCTCCTCATCAGTGTATTTGGTATCCTCTTCGCAAGCCCATGTAACCTCCCTTTCTTCACAAGTTCAAAACGCTTCTTCGTTACATGTTGCCAAGGTCCATCAGCACCAGAACCTTCAGCAAACTTATGTAACACCATTACAAGCAACCATCAGTAAATCTCATACTAACCCTGTTGTGCGACTGACCAGCAGTCCCCAGATCTCTTCCACGTCACCCATTGTAAAGACACCTGAAAAACTTACAATTTACCGGCCACCCTCTTTACCCTCACCTAGTAGCAGCCATCATACTTCAGTATCTCGAACAGTTGCCTCTTCTACCTCCAGCAACCTCTTAGCAAAAAATATTGGTGTACAAGGTTCAAGTTCTGGCTTCAAATCCCCATACACCATGGCCCCATCCCCCAAGCCCTCCACTACTCCTAGTTCTTCCAGTTCATCTACTTCTGTCTCCCTGAGTAATACTACTCACAAGCTGTCAAGTTCAAGTATTGGACGTCCCTCACCTACAGCTAGCCCATTGTCTGCTGGCCGGGGGTTTGGAGGCACCCAGGGGACAAAGAATCCTTCAGTGCTCCCCAAGATGACAGGATCTTCCCCTAAAACAAATACTCCTAATATCAGACAACCCAGTCCGTCTCCAAAAACATCCACCCCTTCTCCAAAGCCACAGACTGCTACAACCCCTGGACCTATTATAATTGCAACAACTAACTCTGCCATTAATGTAACCATACCCAGGGCCAACCCTAGTTTTACAACAAGTAGGACTAATATTTCTGGAAGTACATCAAGTGGCGCTTTGGGGGCTAGCAAACCGCCAGCTCATCATAGACTATCTGCCTCAGGTTCCCCAGTTGCAGTTCCCCCTGTACAGGTGAGTCAATTAAGAGCAGTTGTTAACATTGCTTAAATGACAACACCTTATTGTGTATCTGCTACAGACACTGGCACTGATATTCTTGCATAGCTGTATATTTTCCTCCTTCAACATTATGTGTGTGTCGTGGGTACATGTTATTTCTTAAATATTATTTTGCTTCTATCTGGAAAAGTATTTCACTGCCAAATGTTTGTAGAATAAATTAAGTAATGTATTCATGGGAATGGTTACTACTTGCAAATATTGGTAACCGTTTTAAACCATTTGATGGATGCCTTGGCCTTCAAAGTTTCATTCAACATTGCAAAAAAGGCAGTTGGCCTGTACCGTAATAGTCAACTCTGGCAAAAACATGTTGGGGGGGCTATAATACCACCACCCCCTGTAAATCATATGTTTAACGCAAAAAAACCTTAAAAATATTCTGTAATTGGTTACTTGTCAGCATTAAAATATGAGCTTGTACGCTATTGAAATCACTTGGTGAGCCCTCAAATGATCACAAAAAAAACTAATTAAAGTCTTGGTATGTTGTAACACGCAAACACCAAATTCATGCAGACTCTCATGCCAAAATTAACTCCTTAAGGACTGATGATGTATTATTATGCCCCACATAACAGTTAAACTGGAGAACATATTATGCTCTCTGCTAATTGCAGCTACATCTTGTGGCAGGGCTGCTTCTGACTGCCTGAGTCCCAGGCAGATCAGTAGGAGCTAATAGAAGGCACTTTCATACATGTAATTGCTGAGGAGCCAATGACATGCGTGTTGCCAACAGCAATGTCTTCAAACATTGACCTTGGCAATGACCGCTGCCTCACAATCACAGCTAGGGTGAGTACATTTTCCATAAAAAAATAAATAAATCTGTCTTTATGTTTCTGTGTGGTTAAATGACAGGCGAAAGATAGCTAGAGTGTAAAGAAAACCAAACAAACCCCATTTGAGAGCTTTTTTTAAATATCTATCTATATCTATAGATATATATATATCTATATCTATAGATATATATATATCTATCGATAGATAGATAGATATATATCTATCGATAGATAGATAGATAGATATATATATCGATCGATCGATAGATATATCTATCTATCGATAGATATATATATCTATCGATAGATATATATATCTATCGATAGATATATATATCTATCGATAGATATATATATCTATCGATAGATATATATATCTATCGATAGATAGATATATATATCTATCGATAGATATATATATCTATCGATAGATAGATATAAATATATATATACCGTTAGTCCTTAAGGGGTTAAAAATAGGCAACATGTGTGAAGACTGTGTCTTAAGGCAGCACTTTAAAGGCCAAAATACTTTATACTGCCGACTACTGATGAGGTATACAAAACTACATAGATATGTCTCATCTGTTTAAAGTTGCAAATGTAATAGATCTTATAGC
The DNA here is from genome assembly GCF_027358695.1 of Spea bombifrons. Lineage (NCBI taxonomy): Eukaryota > Metazoa > Chordata > Amphibia > Anura > Pelobatidae > Spea > Spea bombifrons. The sequence continues at coordinate 21,253,991 of NC_071092.1, read as the reverse complement.
TTAAGCCAGGTATGTATCATACACGTCTAGATAAATGAACATGTAACATCATATAAATATTTCTGTTTATATGTAAATAATTTTTAAGCACACTAATATATTATTTTACGCAGTCTACTGGAACAGCCTCTATTCTTGCCAGCACTTCACCGCTGACCCTCATGACATCACAGCTGTCTGCAACAAACCCAAATGTGACAACTTCTTCACTTGGCCCATTTGGAATGCTAGGCGGGCTGGTCCCAGTCAATATGCCGTTCCAGTTCCCACTTGAGTTGCTTGGCTTCGGGAGTGACACGGCCAGCGTGGTTACGTCCCAGGGTTCTACCTCAACTGCTTTCCACCACAACCTCACTCAAAGTAAGAATTATTATTATTAATGGGTATTTTAATGATTCTTTTTATTGCAAGTGAGGTATGTAATCTATGGGAAGTATAAAAAGCGATTTAACCAAAACAATACAAAGTGCTACATAGAACGTTTTGTCATTAAGCATCTACACTGTAATGCTGAATTAAAGGAGATTTGCCGTTGCCATGTAATAGTGTCTTAAAGATTATATAAAGATGTGTATGTATTAACAGCCGCCTATTGTATATAACATTGAATAGTGGAGTAAGGAGACGGGAATAACATTTAGGACAGGAAATTATAACGCTAGCTCTGCTCAGGTTGCCAATTAAACTCTGCTCCTTTTTAGGTGCTTTTAAAATAACTATATCCAAATTATACTGATTGACAAAATAACCTGTTGGTTGTCTTAATGCTTGATACTGTGGTTTTTTTTACTCAAAGTTTAATAATTAATACTTGTGTATTGGCTAGCTGGAATAGCACACACTGTAGCATAGTTTTAAAATGTCCCAGAAAAGAGGAAATTATGAAAATAAGTGAGTAGAAGTTAGACTCCATTATCCTCTCTAAAATGTTATTTTTTTTCAAAGTCACATCCTATTGGATATATATTGATGGTTTCTTTCGTTCATGATTAGTCCATTTTAATTAATTCCCTAAATAATAATCAGTGCATCATTAATTATCTTCGCAATGTAAGACCAGACATAACAAAAAAATGCAGATCATTTTACAATAAGGTCTGCTTAGTGAATGCACTGATTGGGTGTGGACATAAATCATACCTGTGTGGTTTACTGCTCGATAAAAATCTCCAGACTAAACTACAAGGTCTGTGAGCAAGTACTCACATTGTGGAAGTTAAATTATGAACACCACTCATAAGGAAATAGTTATGTATATTGATAAGGGGATACACACCATATGATACACTGTATGTTGACACCTGACCATTACACCTACAGCATAACAACTTGTTGGAGATTCGTTTAAAAAACCATGGGCATTTATATGGAGTGGCTCCCAGTCGGCATTCCAATTCATCCAAAAAGGGGTTAATGCGTGCTCGGGGCCTTAACCCTAAACTCAACTCGAGTTTCCCCACACCTCAAATTATGCCTTTATGGACCTTGCTTTATGCTCAGGGGTACAGTAATTTTGCAACAGGAAGCTGCCTTCCACAGACTGGTGGAACCCAAATCCAGTTTTTGTTACTTCTGGAAGTCACTACTTAGAATTGTTTTTATTACCCCTAATATAAATATATAAATAAATATATATATAATATATTATTCCAAAGGTCACTTATTTAAACTAATTAATATTATTTTTTATACCTCCTTTTCTGGAATTTCAAGACAAAGGGAATATTCACAGTGCAATTAAACTAAAGTGTGTATTCTTTAGCTCTGGGATCTCATTGCTTTCAAGAACACTCACAATCACTTGCCACGTCTTTGTACTTACTCCGGGTGCTACATGGTTCTGTAGTCACTTTTTCTGTTTCCATTTTATTTAGATATACTGAAAGGGTTACAGACACCCTCTCCACACACCCCCACCATCTCTCATCCCAGTTTGCCTCCTCATGTACAGCAAACATTTGCAGGTAAGGAGTGCTCAACAGTCCTCTGACTATTACATTACAAAATTATTTACAGTGTATATGTGGATATGTAATTAGATCTAAACGTATCCATCCTGTATTCCATTTCTTTATTACATTGTTTCTCTGTACCGCTTTGTATTTAAAGAGACACATCCTTTGCATTTTAATTCATATAAAAGCTGCATGAGACCTTTATATTTTTGGAAGCCCCCTCCCCATGTGCATTTGTCCCTGCTCCCAGCCTCTTGTCTGCTCCAGCATTGGCTCTGGGAACACTGATGGTTCTTGCCCCCATGTGAATATGTGGCTTCAATCAGCCAGTCAGTAGCACAAATCATTGAACTACAGAGGTGAAGTAGGGCAGCTGAAGAGCTACAGTTTGTAGGTATTTTGTCTTCTTGCTGATCGCAGTGTGATCAGTGACGACAAACGTTCCCACAACGTTCACAATATCACATCCCAATAATCGCAATTTGATTAGTAAAATAAAGAATACAAAATAGTAATGTGGTAACGTGTAAAAATAATTTTTCTGTGATGTTCCAATCAGGGGATCCATCAAGTTCCAACAAAATGTAAAAAAGTCAAAAAATATAAAAACAAAAATAATTTCTTATGAGCAACTAAAATTAGTAGTGTATCTTCACAGAAAATCCTGCTATGAAAAGAGTTAAAATATTAGCACGGGGTGTCTAGTTTTAAAAAATGTATGGTTTGATTGGCTAAATTAAATTGGCAGAGTTCAAAAATTTCCCAAATGGGACATAGGACCTGACTGACCAAATGTCAAAATTCTTAGTTGAAAAACTAAATTGTGCATGTCTCAAAAATATATCGTTTGATGGCGGTAAATTGAACTGTCTTCAACGCAGGACAAATAGAATCTTTTTAGCAGGTTTTTTTTTACGTCACCTTTCCGGGTGACGTCAGCAGTGACGTGACCTGCAAGGCAATGCGCGATTGTGCCTTTTAAAATGTAACAGTTTTCCGGCTTTCGTGACAGAAGCTGTTACATGAGATCGGGCAGCGATGCTGGCTTCTGCTGTCAGGGGGGAGTCCAGGCTGTCAAACAGGAACTTAAACTACATTTGGCCAAATAATAAACAATGGCCCCCAAATATATATTTGGTACATATACAGTTAATCATGCATAATAAAAATAAACATGAATTAAACTGGATACCAGGTGTGGTAGAGCAGTCCAAATATGATTAAATAGGTTTCTATCCTACAGTAGCATGTGGCAAGATGGCTATTTGCAGAGACCCTGTAGTGAAAGGGGGAATTCATTTGTAAACATACTGCATGTAAACTACTACTACTTTTGAAAAATAAAACTTGCAAGACTGATAAGATCTGTTTATAGATGTAAAGATAGCAAGCACATTAAATTTCTTATGGAACTCGGGACTTACCGTATTTGCTCGATTATAAGACAAGGTTTTTCTCGGAGCAAATGCTCTGAAAAATATCCCTCGTCTTATAATCGGGGTTGTCTTATAATCATACCTCAACTAGGTCTGACTGTGAGACTAAGATCCAGATCCCCCGCAGCAATGCAGGGGACCTGGATCCTCCTGCCCCCCCCCTTCCACACACACACTTACTGAGTCCCCGGTGCTTAGTCCGGGCAGCGTGTAGAGCTCTACGCGATTCGCGTACACAACTTCCGCTGCAGCCGGGAGACCTACTCTCCGATACGCTCAGACAGCCTCCCCTGCCAGCACTTTCCACGGGGTGAGTGCCGGCACGGGAGGTTGTCTAAGCGCATCGTGCGGACGGTCACCAGCTGCAGCGATGCGGGTAAACAGCCTCCGCTGCCGGCACGTCTGCACGATGTGCTTTAACAATCTCCCTTGTCGGGAATTCCCACGGGGGGAAGACTAACCAGAGCAGACTCCAGGGTGTCTTGCGGGGCCGGCGGGGGACATCTACGCAATACGCGTATACAACTTCCGGTGTCTGCTCTGGTAAGTCTGGGGGGGGGGGGACAGTGGCAGCATATCTCGGGGGGGGCAGTGGCAGCATATCTCGGGGGGGAGGACAGTGGCAGCATATCTCGGGCGGGAGGGAGGAGGACAGTGGCAGCATATCTCGGGGGGGGCAGTGGCAGCATATCTCGGGAGGGGGGAGTGGCAGCATGTTTTTTTGGTGCTTTTTTAAAGAAAAAACTTTTTCTTAAAAAGCACCAAACTTTTAGGGTGCGGCCTATATCCGAGCCAATACGGTAATTACAGTAATGTATTTTTTTTTATACAGCTCATTGGATGCTGTATATCTGGGATTTTTGCTCTGCACTTTTGTTTGAAGGTCACAAAGTTATTTGGGTATTAGGATTAAGGAGGTTAATATAGGGTCAAATATTTTGGTAATGCAACTACTGGAAGATATCAGCAGTTGGAAGCTACTCAGAATTGAGTTTCATTTTTTTTTGCTTTTGTTTTGTAGTGAAAAACTATTATGTTTGCGAGCACTGTAATTAAATGGATTTACAAAATACCATAAAGATGCATCATATTTTAACTAGTTTTTAAGGCAAAGTAAATGCAGACTGGTGCCCTAGCAGGGTAACCTAGCAGCTTATCTAGTCTGCATCATTCTGTACCTTGCAGTATTTTAAGTATTTAAATGTCTTACAGGATCATTTTACATTGGTTATTTGTAAATGGTTAATAAGAAAGCTTTTTTACTTTTCTTAGATGGAGGCCAAAGTAAAGGAGATTCCAAACTACAGCGAAAAAGCCAGTGACTTCTGAACAAGAAAATGGATTGGAGGGAGATCTGTCATGTTTGTCTTTTCTGATTGGCAATGAATTGTCCTGTCAGAAAGTACTTCGCTGGCTGTAAAGGCACCATATGCTGTCTATGTTTACATTACTCTGATCCCAATCACTGTGGAGAACACGTAACGTGATGAAGGCAAGAAGATTATTACAGGAGACTGGTCTTTTGCATGACTGGCTATAAGATGGTGCTACCAAACCACAAAAAAAAAGTGGGGCACATGTCCACTCTCTGCAAACAGAATTAATTACTAGTTTGATCATGCAATTAATATTTATTTTTCTTGATCTATTATTACAAGAACTAAACATCATGCGGTGTAACAATTTCTGTACCATTTATGTAGAAAAATGCAGCACAAGATTGTCAGACAAAAAAAATAAACTCAAAAAGTTATACAAAAATATCTTATTTTTCAGTTTAGACTTAGATTAGCTAATCACTCAACTAATGTAGGTTTCCATTTGCTTCTACAGTCTGTAGTACTTTGTATCAAAAAGTACCGATCGAGCAATGGCTCTTTAAAGAAAAATAGCACATTAACAATGTATTGCAACAGGAGTTTTAGTTCCCCGGTTTCATCTTATAATTCTGTTATTTGCAAACTGACGCAAGAGAACACAGCTGCATAAAGATTAGTAGCTATTAAACACACTAACATTTGGAGTTCCGTTTTTGAGAAAGTTGTATAATGATCTAATAGGAGTTGCTGTAGTAAAATGTACTCATTTGGTAAAGCATATCCAAATATCTTGCTTTCGGACATAATGTTGGCATACCTATGAAAGACATATGTTAAGTAAACAAAGTAGGAACTAAAACGTGGGTGGTTCATTATCATCTTTTTGTATTATACTCTTTATAGCTCTGTTGAAACAGCACAAATTAGAAGTCTTTGGGTTTAAAAAAAAAACAGAAAGCAACACTTCAATGCAAGCTTGTCATTTATAATGGATGTAGTGATCTATAGTGCCTGCTTACAATAATTCGAATAAGCATTATTTTTTACTGTTTATCAATACCCTAAATTGGTGCATATAACAGACTATGATGGGTCCTTCAGTACTTGTGAAAAATACATTGCAAGTGTGTCCTTCTATTTAGACTGCTTTTCATCCATTCTGACCGGAGTTTAATTTATTTGCAATAAAGTTTGAATTTCTTTGTTTTTATTGAGGGATAGATCTGCCTCAAGTGTAAAAACTGCCATTTGTGGTCTGTCAGTTTCCTTTATTGTTATAGAGTGAAATAAAAGCCACTGGACTTTAGGTATCTTAAAATTAAAATATTCTACTTTTTCAGTTACCTTCGTCGTATGAGACTCAATTTTTGGAATCACAAGTGAACTTCTGTCAAACCCATATGTGTTTCTGAAATCATGAAGCAATAATGATTCTTGTGGATAGAATATAAGTCATGATATAGCTTTGTATTTTGTGGAATATCTATATCTTATAGCCAGTCAAGCAGAAGTAGGCAGGATAAGGTCTGGAGGTAGTTTCTATTATTCTGCGGTGGCGGCGAAGGAACTTGTGTATTGGAGAACCGCGGTATCTAATTTTGGACAAAAGGGTGCTTTCATACATTGCTGCTATAGGTGTGATATTTTTCTTTTTTTTCCTCTTTGCTGTAGTACAATAGATTTAATATAATTTAAATCCTTGCTGATTCCTGGCTTATCAAGGGCATTAGTGTTTTACCATCAATTCTGCAATTGTAAGTGGTAACTACTATTTGTTGATTTTTAATTTGCTTCTCTTGAGCAATTATTCTCATATTTCATTCTTGTACTGTGCACAGAAAGCTGACTATCTAAAGATAACCATTTATATTTTTAAGAATACACAGTGATGGTGGTAGAGATGGACAGTGAAAACACCTGGACCCCCGAGTAGAGTCATTTCCACTTACTGAACAAAATTATAGTTCATTGTTTAAGTGCCTTTTATTTCTTGTGCTTATGTACAAATTCTCATCATAGTGCCAGTTACTGTTACTTAATACAAAAAAAAAATGTTCCTTCACAGAAGGACGCATGTGCATTATATATTTTTTTTAATTATTTTTCTTCTTTCCTCTCTGATGTTGGATTGATAACATTTCTTGTATTTTTTTGATTCAATAAGAGGTGCCTTTTCTGGCATTAGGGCGTTTAAAGACGGCATAGGTACTCTTAACTGTTGAGACTCGACAAGTTTTTTTTTTTGCTGGAGCTTTGTAGGGATGGTTTTAATATGGGTAGAAGAGATGGTTGCCCAGAATCCTAGTGTTTAATGATTAAAATATAAAATAAAATATTTTGGTGATCCTGTGCTGGAATGTGTTAATTCTCATTTTGCACTTCATATTTCTTCAATTCTGTTGTCTTTTGTTTATTTAATTTACATATTTTATTTAACTAATACACATATACTCTATATCAGTGGTCCCCAACCCTTTTGGCACCAGGGACCAGTTTTGTGGAAGACCATTTTCCTCGGCCCAGGGGTGGGGTGTTTAGGGTTCAATTCAAGTGCATTACATTTATTGTGCATTTTACTTCTATTATTATTACATTTAAAATATACCGTATTGGCTCGAATATAGGCCGCACCCCCCCCCACTTTAAGTCTTTAAAGTGGGGGTGCGGCCTATATTCCGGGTCTAGCGCCCGACGCCCGGGACATGCAGTCCCGGGCGCCGGGCAGGCAGCGGGGATAGGATACAGATCCCCCGCAGCGGTGCAGGGGACCTGTATCCTACTGTCTGATACGCTCAGACAGCCTCCCCTGCCAGCACTTTCCATGGGGGGGGGGGGTGCCGGCACGGGAGGTTGTCTAAGTGCATCGTGCGGACGGTCACCGGCTGCTGCAGGTAAACAGCCTCCGCTGCCGGCACGCCTGCACGATGTGCTTTAACAATCTCCCTTGCCGGGAATTCCCACGGGGGGAGTCCCGGCAAGGGAGATTGTTAAAGCACATCGTGCAGATGTCCCGGCAGCGGAGGTTGTTTACCCGGTGACCGTCCGCACGATGCATTTTACCTCTGCCCCCAAGATTTACCAGAGCAGACTCCCGGGTGTCTTGCGGGGCCGGCGGGGGACATCTGCGCAATACGCGTATACAACTTCCGGTGCCGGCACATCCGCTGAATGCCAGCACCGGAAGTTGTATACGGGTATTGCGTAGATGTCCCCCGCCGGCCCCGCAAGACACCCGGGAGTCTGCTCTGGTAAGTTGGGGGGGGGGGCAGAGTGGCAGCATATCTCGGGGGGGGGGACAGTGGCCACAAATTTTGGGGGGGGAGGACAGTGGCAGCATATCTGGGGGGGGCAGTGGCAGCATATCTCGGGGGGGGGAGACAGAGTTGCAGCATATCTCGGGGGGGGGACAGAGTGGCAGCATGGTTTTTTGGTGCTTTTTTAAAGAAAAAAACTTTTTCTTTAAAAAAAGCACCAAACTTTTAGGGTGCAGCCTATATACGGGGGCGGCCTATATCCGAGCCAATACGGTAATTAAATATATTTGCAACGTCCCTGGTTGTCTTTCCATCTGTAAAAAGCACATAAAATTGTGCCCACTTCTAATTGGTAAAATTATTTTAAAGTATTTGAAAAACCATTTTTGGTGGGAAACATAACATTTCAAAAGTGAAAACCTTTTTTTCTTTTTTACAGTCTCATATTTAAAATGCCCTTTAATAGCAAAAAAGGAATATACAAAAGTGTAGTTACTTAATATTTATAATACAATGGAATATCTGGATTTAGGCTGTAATATTTGCAAACTTAAAAAAGTAAGAAGGGTGGCATCACAATGGAGTGCCCAATCTACAGTACTGCAAGAATCTCCTGGGTAACTGAAGTGAAACAATTACTAACCCTTAATCATAAATTAATTGTAAATCATAAGACATGGCTAATTATACAGTTGAGATGTCTACTTTACTAGGCTAGGAAGGCCAACTAGCAGGTATTCGAGTACAATACTTTACTGACAGGGATACATACTGAGGGGAGAAAAATATGTGGAAGTTAGACTTCATCAACTATTCATCAATCATTAGATTCAACCGCATAAAAATCCTAATTGGCTTTATAATACTCCACAGCACTCCATACCTGGCTGTGTTTAAATATAAAACTTGTAAAGTAAAGCTGCTCCTTCTCTGGCTGCCTGTCTTTCTTCCTCATGGATGCCGCCACACAGACATAAAACGCAGCGTGGAAGCTTTTATTGAAGACACAGCCTTCCCATGCAGCGCTGCGAACGTAGGTTTTACACTGAGTTTTACAGACTCAGGAGACACACACGCACACGCACACGCACGCAGTCTTTCTCCCTCTCACACACAGACTCAGGCAGCCTCTCTCTCTCACACACACACATGGACTCAGGCAGTCCCTCTCTCTCTCTCTCACACACACATGGACTCGGGCAGTCCCTCTCTCTCTCACACACATGGACAAGACACTGTGTGAAATGTAATAAGTTTTCGTTTCCAGGCTTTAAAGTAATAGGGATAGATCGAGTATCCCCCCATTGGCGGGGAGGAGACGTAAAAGAAATTCTATCAAAAAAAGAAACCGAGTGGATATATAAATTTCAAACGTTCAAAAAAGATGGTCTAAATGTAGAACTTGATATATCTATTTTTTTGAATTAATCCACCTTTTTGAATTAATCCACTCAATTTAAATAAATAACGCACACATTTCTTTTTTAAATTAATTTTATTATATTCTTTTTAATACAATACAACATTTTTTAAAAAACAACAAATTTTATAACCTTATATATATGCTATTATTCATATACATTTCATATATTTTATTTATTACATTCCCCCTTTTTTTAAGTTTTCTTAATACACTCTTTATACATCTCACATATCATCTCTACTCCATCTGCGGGTTAATTGCTTAACCATAGAACAGATGGACATTAGTAACATTGTTACAGCAACATTCAATCAATTAACGATGTTACAATGATTATATTTTATTCATCTCTCTGACGTCCTTTTTCCCTATGGGGGTTCTGTTCAACAAGATATATTCCTGTGGAAAGAAGAAAATATTCTTTTAATACATCAGATGCACTTTCCATCTCTTAATTGGTATCAATTAACATTGCTACTATGTTGCTACATTGTTTCACTTACCCACTTAAGTTTGGACAGATTCCAAACCGCATACACAGATGTCTTCTATCTTGATTTCGCCTGTCTGTTTCTTCTATGGGTTCCCCGCTGTTTTGTGGCTATATTCCTATGAATTGAAAAAAAGAAATTATTCAATTAATACATCTGATATGTCACAATTTCGATTTCATAAATTATTTATCTCGTATACTTACCGATCACGAATATTGGCGGCTACGAGTCCCGATGATACGATGGAATGAAAAGCTCCACATCGTTCGCTGTCATTTTATCCTGAGGCATCCAAAAGACAACAACTAATAAAGAAAAGAGGAAAAAAGAAAAAAAGACTAAACGTGATGACGTAAACAGAAGAAGACGGCGAGCGGGAACTTTAAAAACCGCGAAAATACAGACGGGATACATACTGATTTCTGAATTTCTCCTGAGGAAGCCGACATTGAAGTCGGCGAAACGCGTTGAGAAACTTTATAATTTTGATCATCGATATTTGGACTTTACATAAGGACTTGCTGATCACCATTTCTACTATTGTGAAGGACATCCTCACACTGCTTTTATGCATAACTTATTCGTTATGCCCATCCGTTTAAATTCCAAGAAAGAAAAGAGTCTGGATTTTTGACGAGCAATCACTTTCAAGTACACTTGTGAGTGCAATTAATATCACAATTTTAATTTTCTGTTAAAACTTATTACACTATATTTGTTTTTATTTTTTTCCCACATATCTATGCACCCCGGTTTTTTCTACATACAGTCTCTCTCTCACACACACACACACACACACACACACACACACACGCAGTCTCTCTCTCACACACACACACGCAGTCTCTCTCTCACACACACAGGCAGTCTCTGTCACACACAGACTCAGGCAGTCCCTCTCTCGTGCACACACACACGGACTCAGGCAGTCCCTCTCTCGCACACACACACACACGGACTCAGGCAGTCTCTCTCTCACACACACAGACTCAGGCAGTCTCTCTCTCTCTCACACACACACACACACACAGACTCAGGCAGTCTCTGTCACACACAGACAGACTCAGGCAGTCTCTCTCTCTCTCACACACACACAGACTCAGGCAGTCTCTCCTCTCTCACACAGACACAGGCAGTCTCTGTCACACACAGACAGACTCAGGCAGTCTCTCACACACACACACACACACACACACACAGACTCAGGCAGTCTCTCTCTCTCTCACACACACACACTCAAGCAGTCTCTCTCCCACACAGACAGACACAGGCAGTCTCTGTCACACACACACACAGGCAGCATCTCTCTCTTCCACACACACACACACACACACACACAAACTCTGGCAGTCTCTCTCACACACACAGGCACAGGCAGTCTCTCTCTCATACACACACACAAAGACACAGGCAGTTTCTCACACACACACACACAGACACAGGCAGTCTCTCTCTCACACACACACACACACACAGACAGACTCAGGCAGTCTCCCACGCACACAGGCAGTCTCTCTCTCTCTCTCTCTTTCACACACAGACTCAAGCAGTCTCTCACTCTCTCACACACTCACATACACAGACTCAGACAGTCTCTCTCTCACACACACACACAGACTCAGGCAGTCTCTCAAACACACAGACTCAGGCAGTCACTCACACACAGACTCAGGCAGTCTCTCATACACACACAGACTCAGGCAGTCTCTCTCACACACACAGACACACACACAGGCTCAGGCACTCTGTCACACACACACAGACTCACAGGCAGTCTCTCTCTCTCTCTCACACACACACACACACACACACACACACAGACTCAGGCAGTCTCTCTCACACACACAGAATCAGGCAATCTCTTTCACACACACATACTCTAGCAGTCTCTCACATACACACACAGGCAGCATCTCTCTTACACACACACACAGACTCAGTCAGTCTCTCTCTCACACACACACACACACACACACACACAGACTCAGGCAGTCTCTCTCACACACACACAGACTCAGGCAGTCTCTCTCACACACACAGAATCAGGCAATCTCTTTCACACACACATACTCTAGCAGTCTCTCACATACACACACAGGCAGCATCTCTCTTACACACACACACAGACTCAGTCAGTCTCTCTCTCTCACTCTCACACACACACACACACACAGGCAGTCTCTCTCTCACACACAGGCACAGACAGTCTCTCTCTCTCTCGCTCACACACACACACAAAGACACAGGCAGCCTCTCTCTCACATACACACACACACAGGCAGCATCTCTCTCTTATACACACAGACTCAGTCAGTCTCTCTGTCACACACACACAGGCAGTCTCTCTCTCTCTCACACACAAAGACACAGGCAGTCTCTCTCACACAGACAGACTCAGGAAGTCTCTCTCACACAGGTAGTCTCTTTCTCTCACACACACAGGCAGTATTTCTCCCTCTCACACACACAGACTCTGGCAGTCTCTATCTCTCTCACACACACACAGACTCTGGCAGTCTCTATCTCTCACACACACACAGACTCTGGCAGTCTCTCTCACACACACAGACTCTAGCAGTCTCTCTCACACACACAGACTCAGGCAGTCTCTGTATCTCTCTCTCCTAGACACATACACACGCAGTCTCTCCCTCTCATACAAGCACATGCTGTCTCTCCCTATCACACACTCTCGCATGCAGTATCTCTATCTCACACACACTCAGGTAATCTCTCTCTCACACACACATACACTCAGGTAATCTCTCTCACACACACACACACACACAGACTCAGGCAGTACATCTCTCTCTCTCTCACACACACAGACACACACACACACACACACAGACTCAGGCAGTCTCTCTCTCTTACACATACACACAAACATACTACACAAAATTGAGCTACAAAGAGAAATGGTAAGAGAGATAAAGAGAAATGGGAGATATGAGATAAAGACAAGGATGAGAGCTAATGAGAATGGGTTATCAAAGAAAGAGGGCAAAAATAAAAGAGAAAGGGGTGAGGTAGGGAGAAAAAAGAGAGAGAGAGGGAGAGATAAACAGAAAGCAGATGAAAGATCAACCAAAAGGGGAAAGAGTGAGGTAAAGAAAAAGAAGGGGGGAAGAAAAATAGAAATACCGTATTTGCTCGATTATAAGACGAGGTTTTTTTCAGAGCAAATGCTCTGAAAAATAACCCTCGTCTTGTAATCGGGGTCGTCTTCTAATCAGACCTCAAATAGAGGTCTGATTAGGAGACTAAGATCCAGATCCCCCGCACCGCTGCAGGGGACCTGGATCCTCCTGTATGGTAACCTCAGCTGCTGCCGGCGTCTATCACCGAGCGCCGGCGACTATCACCGAGCGCCGGCGAAAGTGCCGGCAGCAGCCGAGGTTGCATAAGCGCATACCTTCCCCGGATAGCCCGCCCACTGTGGGGAAGCAGAGCCGGTTGGGGAGATTCCTCCAGAAGACCGGAACCCGGCGGTACTGCGCTGTCCCTGCACAGACCTCTTCAATTTTCTGGAGGAGGCGGGGCCTAGCGGGGTCACACAGCGTCATGCTGTAATCCCGCGGGAGCTGCAGCAAGCGCCTGCTGAGGCATCACAGTGAAGTGCCTGAGTGGGTAGTTAAGTGTCTGGGTGGGTAGGTAAGTGTAAGTGTCTGGGTGGGTAGGTAAGTGTCTGGGTGGGTAGGTAAGTGTCTGGGTGGGTAGGGAAGTGTAAGTGTCTCAGTGGGTAGGTAAGTGTCTGGGTGGGTAGGTAAGTGTAAGTGTCTCAGTTGGTAGGTAAGTGTCTGGGTGGGTAGGTAAGTGTCTGGGTGGGTAGTGTCTGAGTATGTAAGTGTCCCCCTATATGCCACTCTGTCCCATGATATGCCTTTTAACCCCCTATATGCCAGAGTGGCATATAGGGGGTTAAAAGGCATATCATGGGACAGAGTGGCATATAGGAGGGCATAAGGCATGCCTGGGGGCAGATGTGCAAAACTGGAGGGCAGGTTGGTAAATAAAAGGAAATTAAAAACAAACAAATAGTTTACATGAATTATTATTTATTTACTAGTAAAACTTTTTTCCTATGGGGTCGTCTTATAATCAGGCTTTTTCTTTTTTTCCTAAATTAATATTCAGATTTTGGGGGGTCGTTTTATAATCGGGGTCGTCTTATAATCGAGCAAATACGGTAAATAGAAAGGGGAGAAAAGAGAATGAGGTGGAGGAAAAAGGTGGGGAGATAAAGAGTACAAAGATTTTGTATCATTGTTTTCTATATCTCCTCACTCTTTCTCTTTAGCTCTCCCTCTTAGAGAGGGGAAAGAGGGAAATATGAATAGAAATAACACTAGAGATAAAGATAAAGGGGAGAAATAATGAGCAAGGGGAAGATCAAGGAGAAGTGAAGAGATTAAGGGAAGGGGAAAGATAATGAGAAAGGGGAGAGATGCAAGCATGTGTGTGGTTGTAAGGTAGGTTAGGATGTTTAATTGTAGGAGCAATCATGAATGTGTATGTGTATGTATGTACGCATGGGCAGGCATTTCTAAAGGTAGAGTATATGTGTATATTTTCACAGTCTAGCCATTAGACTTGTGCATTAATTTTCAAACAAACTCAGCTTAGCACAAACACGTGTCAGTTTAGCAGAAGCTGAGATTAATGCTATTGCTCATACACCATACTGCAAGTTTTTTAGTGTAGAAAATTTACTGTTTTAGGGTGAATTGGAAAAGCTGTAGTGACTACTGTAGTGTATTACAGGGACTACATAAAACATTTTTTCCCTGTTACTGAGTAGAGTTAAGTTGATTAAGACAGCTGCCCCTTTATGCTACTAGCCAAACCTTTCATTTGTGTTAATTTTTTTTAAAATCTTCATTGATAATTACGTATTGCTGACAAAAACACACATTATAATAAAGTTGTGTGTAAAAGAAACAAACCCTCTCTAATTTCTATGGTTTTACATATCAGGACATAATAACAATCTTTTCCTTAGAAGGTCTAAAAATTAGGTAAATGCAACCTCAGATGAACTACAACACATGACATATTATACCACTTGGTCACTGTCTCTACAGATCACCCAAATTTAGCTCTGCTCTGCTCTGCTCTGCTCGTTCTCATCTTTTTTTCCAATTGCACATTACCATTATCTTAGATTTCATTGAGGCTCAATCAAAGTGCACCCTCCAACACAACTTCTAATTTAACTTTTGAACAAGGATTTTATTGTAAAGGCAATACAATTATGTTCCTCCTTATGTTTGAAGTAAAGCCTAAATTTTTCTTTTAAGCACCCTTTTCTGGAAGTTTCATGAAATCTAAGGATCTGATGAAACAAATTGTTGGTGGCTTTACTTTGTGAAAGATGTTAAGCAATATGTTTTTTTTTCTTGTGCAATTTGCTTAAGAGTCAAAAGAAATCATCTTGCACCTCCGGGTCTATTATACCATGAACCTGTCCAATCGCAGCTTTGGGGACACATGCTGTAGCTATGGACTTTATTGTTGAACTTGCTTGTTTCCTGCAATTGTAAAACTATTATGGACCTGTTCTGTAAAAAAAACTGCTAGTTTGTTTTTAATAAAACATGGCTACATTGCTAATCTAGTTCCATTATCTCAGACAGAGATGTTAAATGTACTTCTTATTTCTGAAAGGCTTTCTGGCACGAATTAGGGATCAAACGCTATCTGTCTACAGCTTCTAACCTCAAAATAAATGGACAGATGAAAAGAACCAACCAGTCTTTGGAACAATACCTCACATATGATTCATCCTATCCCCGAGATAAGTGGTGCCAATTGCTTCCCAGTGTCAAATTTGCTTATAGTAATCAACGCCATCAACAAGGCGTGAGTTCTGGGACACTATTTAAGACTAGACTTGAGCGCCGGCCAACTCTTCATGGTTGTCTTCGTGTTCTCCTGTTCTCCTGTTCCTGTCTTCGGTTTGGGCGAATATTTGTCTACATTCTTCAGGTCCGTATAAGCCTTTAATTCCTGACTGCAAAACTCCAGGAGTTAAGGGTCCGTACGAGCGACCAGTTTCCTGATGGCCTGGGGAGACCATTGGCATACATTCCAACAACCTGAATTGACAAAACGGGACTGTCACGAGAAATTAGGGCCTGTTGGCAGGTATGCGGATGGAAGAGTGTGGGACAAAAACTCAAAATAAGCTTAGACTTATAGGGTTAATGTAAGGTTAAGGATAGTAGTAGTGCACTGGTTTGGTTAAACATCTGTATTATCTAATTTTAAACTTAATGGGTGTTATTTAAAATAAGGGGTTAATTTCTTATATTTATTTTGTTATATTATTAAAGTTACTTTACCCACATTTGCATACATACTAAAGTTGACGGGGCAGGATGCAAAAAATGGGACAGAGGTAGGGACAGGTGGGACAGCGGGACAGAGCCCCAAAATCGGGACTGTCCCGCCTAAGTTGGGGGCCTGCTTTTATGCCATCAATAACCATTATATATATATATATATATATATATATATATATATATATATATATATATATATATATATATATATCAGGACTTTATAAACACAATAAGTCCATCTTCTGCTGGACACTCCCCTGGTAACCTGTCTTCTCCAATGACCCTTAGAAACCAAGGTGAAAGGACATTGCACTGGGGGAGAGGGTTTGGAATGTGACCAAAGGCCTTAACTGATTTGCCATGTGCTCTACAGAGAAGAATCCCCATTAATGTTTGAGACCATTTAAGGTCTTGTATAGAGAGGCTGTGCCCTTTGGATCTTTGCATCAGAACACTTAACCATTTCACCATTTTCACAGTTGGTTGTCAATCATGCCTTCCTTTTTATAGGGGGTGTTACTGAACACAAATCAAGACCTATTTTGTTCTTTCACATATCCACTCCATGGAAAAATAACCATGGTGAAACTGTATAAAATGTTTTTTTTTTTTGTTTTTGTTAGACTAATTTTGGAAGGCACAGGTGTGGAATCAGCTGAATGGGACAAGCTAATATGCCCCTTACAAGATTCCCTGAGCTGTCTAGGTTTTGGAAATATATAGTTTTAGGGGGTTAGGAGAATAAGAAAAGGAGGATAAGGGAAGACAAAGGGAAAGGAAAGGAAAGGAAAGGAAACGGAACAAAATGCCTCCAAAAAACTCACAGAGCATACAACAAAAAAAAGATAAAGAAAGAAAAGAACCTAAAATGGATAAAACAGATAAAAGATCCTCTGCCTCAACCTTGGCTTTTTTCCCCCACATCAATTAAAAAACAAATCATCTGGTAAAAATATGGAAACCTCCCAATCTATGGATGACTCTGAAAGTTTAATGGAGCCTTTAACGCTATCCCAATCATATTTAAAGAACTGCCTAGACTCTCAAGCGAGCGTCTTAAAACTAGAGATTAATAAAAGTACTGAGGAGCTGAATAACAAACTGGAACAACTAACTGATAAATTTAGGCCATAGAATCAAACATAGAAGATTTAACTGAAATAAAACAAGCTATAAGAGGGCTGGAAGAAAAAAACAATTAAAATGGAAGACAAAATAAGTGATCTTGAAGACCGAATGAGGAGAAATAATCTGAGAATTTTCAAATCTATGATTAAAGACATCCAACAACATAACACTCAAATGGAAAGATATCATCGTTTAAACAAACCTAAAAGTGCTCCTGAAGCAGCACCCAGAGATGTCATTATTTATTTTCAATCTTTCCTTTTTAAGGAACTCATTCTCCAAGCAAACAGAAAAAGGAACATAGAAGAAAACACGTATAAAAACATCATGATTTTTCCAGACTTATCATTCCACACGCGCGCATGGAGAAGATCCTTTTTGGAAGAACTAAAAATTTTACGTGACCATAAAATTGCTTATACTTGGGGCTTCCCTAAAAAACTTTAAATCATTTGGGAAGGCCATCAAGCTGCTGAACTGAAAAATTGGTTAGAATTGAAAAAAATATTATGAAGCCGCCGTTACAAGATATCATATATAATTTTTCCTAAATTAATGACGTCGCTTCTGGGTATCTAGTAGCTAGATGGCCTCTTTTCGGTATACTGTTTTGCACTGACCATGCTATGGTCATTTTTATAATATTATTTAACTTAAGGTTTAACTGGAAAAAAAAAAAAGAAAAGGGATTTTTTTTTTTTTAAATAATTTATACTATACTTAAAAGTGGTAAAATATATTCCTCCATATCTACACCGCCATAAGGCACTGTATACACTAATGCACTATTATAAATTTATTGATTAATTCAAATGTAATTACTTTTTTTTGTATCATTTATACTTAAAAGGTAAGATATATTCTTGCATATCTTTCTCATCACAAGGCACTTTATATGTTATTATATTTTTATAAATTTATTGATTAATTCAAATGTAATCACTTTTTTTTTTTTTGTATAACCTATACTTAAAAAGTGGCAAGATATATTCCACCACATTTCCACCATAATGCACTTTATATACTAATGTATTATTATAAATTCACTGACAGGAGGAAAGGAGGAAAGGGAAAGAAAAAGAGAAAAGGGAAAAAAAAAGGAAAATATATATATATAGTAAATACTATGAAAATTTAAGACACACTTTCACTATAAATTTACTGACCAATTTAAATATAATCACTTTCTGGTGATATTAAATATTTAATAGTTATGTGCATATCACTTAAGATATTACTAAAAACTATTGGCGTACTGTTCCTAATTTATATAAAAGGCACTAGTAGGAGTTTTTAATTATAACATAAAAGAACATAAGATGCAAAATTTTTTTTTTTTTTATTTTTGTATAACCTATACTTAAAAGTGGCAAGATATATCCTGCATATCTTTTCCACCATAAGGCACTTTATATACTAAGGTATTATTATAAATTCACTGATAGGAGGAAAAGGAGAAGGAGGAAAAAGAAAAAAAAAAGGAGAAGGGAAAGGGAAAAAAGGAAAATATATATATATAGTAAATACTATGAAAATTTAAGACACACTTTCACTATAAATTCTGGTGATATTAAATATTTAAGTTATGTGCATATCACTTAAGATATTACTAAATACTGTTGGTGTATTGTTCCTCATTCATATAAAAGGCACTAGTAGGAGTTTTTAATTAGAACATAAAAGAAGATAAGATGTAATTTATTTATTTATTTATTTTTTTTGCACATAATGGTGAGAAAACTACACGCTAACACTTTAATGAAGACTTATGACATTATTATCATAGATCTACTGGTTAACTTAAAATATTTTCACAATAACCCTAAAATATCTAGTGGCTAAATATAGTTTTATTTTGGGCACTATTACAGGAGGAAGGGGAAGAGGGAAGGAAAAAAGAAAAAAAATTGGCTGAGTCACTGATATGCAAGATTTACTGTTATGTAATATTTGATTATCGTACAATAACAAAGAAAGAAGGAAAGGGAAAGAGGGGGGAAAAAAAATAAATCTTGGTTCTTATTGTGTAACAACAAAATTGAAGATAAGGCCTTCCTCTCTCCTCTTTTTTTTTTTTCTTTTTTTTTTTTTCATCTATTGCCACAACCCATAAAAATTCCTCAGCCATGAGTTCTATATATAGATCTCAGGATCGAAGTTACTGACTTTTGTCTGGTAAATTGTCGTAGAGTCATGACTCATATGGAAAGAGTCATGTCCAATGTGTCAGAGAGAACCATTGAGTTTATACTCAAGGTTCTAGTTTTTAAATGTTATGTTTTTATGTTTTTTATCATATGGTTAGTGTTAGTAGAGTGCAGGAAGGCTGTGGATAAGAGAGATCAAGAAAAATTCCCTTTATACATCTTATAGAAGATGATTAAAGGTGTATCAGTCAACGTTCAGGGTTTGAATACACAATTTAAAAGGAACAGAATATATGCTTTTTTAAAAAAAGAAAAAATAGATATTGCCTTCCTTCAGGAAACTCATTGGTTAGATAACGATAATAGAAACTGGGGAAGTAGACCCTTTACAAGATTTGTCCATGCCTCTATGACGAAAAAAACGGGGAGTAGCAATTATTTTCTCTGATGCACTAAATATAGATATCCAATATCAAGATAAGGACAAGGAAGGTAGATATATTATTCTAATAGTAGATATAAATGAAACAATATTCACATTTGTAAATTTATATCTTCCTAATAAGGCTCCTTCTAATTTATTCTCTAAAATAATGAAAAAAATAGATAAAATCAAAAAAGGCAATCTTTTGATAGCAGGGGATTTCAACTGTGTCCAGGATGTAGACCTGGACAAAAAATTAATGAGATCAAACATAATAGATAAAAGATTAAAAAAAGAAGCAAGGACATTGAGTAATGAAATTAGGAAAAATAATTTGTATGATCTGTGGAGATTATTGCATCCAGACGTTAGGGAATACACACATTTCTCTAAAGTACACTGTTCCTATTCCAGAATAGATTTAATTCTAGGTGATATCTCTACACAAAAATTAATAGAAAAAAACGTATATTTAAGGGAGAATGTATGGTCTGATCACAGCCAAATATTTTTTGAGTTCAATGGTAAAAATATACATACATCAAAAACAACTTGGCGGCTAGAAGACTCTCTGCTATATAGTGAGGCTAATAAAGAACACATTCTGGATACAACCAGAAATTTTTTTCAAGAAAACCAAACAGAAGGTATATCTGCACAAAGTATCTGGTGTGCATATAAGGCTGTCATCAGAGGACATTTCATTAAATTAAAAAAAAATCTGCAAAAACATAATAAAGTCCTAGCAGACCTCTATATAAATTTATACAAACTAACGAGGGATAACAAAGAAAATCCTACAAAAAACAAGTCAGAAGAAATTAAAACCGTACAGGAAAATATAAATCAAATAGAGATGGATAAAGTAATTAAAAATATGGAGAAATTAAAAGTCAAACTATATTATAGAAATAATAGAACAGATAAACTTATGTCCAATAGATTGAAAAAGACTAGAATGTAAAATAAAATAACAAAGATCATAGACTATGGTAAGACATATTTAATCCCAGATGATATAGCGGATAGATTTAAGACATTTTATTATAATTTGTATAATTTACCAACGCTAACTTCAGAAAATGATATTATTTTATATTTATATAATACAGACATTCCCCAAATAACAGCTACACAAAGGGAATTATTAAATAAACCTATAACTGAGAGTGAGGTAATTGAAGTAATTAATCGGTTGGTGAAATATAAAACCCCAGGGCCTAACGGTTTTGGAAATTTTTTTTATAAAACATTTAAGTTAGAACTAGCTACCCATTTAACAAGGACATTTAATCAAATGGCCTCAGAAGGGAAGTGCCCTGAGGAGATGTTATCTGCTAACATACCGTATTGGCTCGGATATAGGCCGCCCCCGTATATAGGCCGCACCCTAAAAGTTTGGTGCTTTTTTAAAGAAAAAGTTTTTTTCTTTAAAAAAGCACCAAAAAAAACATGCTGCCACTCTGTCCCCCCCGAGATATGCTGCCACTCTGTCCCCCCCGAGATATGCTGCCACTGTCCTCCCTCCCCGAGATATGCTACCACTGTCCTCCCTCCCCGAGATATGCTGCCGCTGTCCTCCTCCCCCCCGAGATATGCTGCCACTGTCCTCCTCCTCCTCCCCCCCGAGATACGCTACCACTGTCCTCCTCCTCCCCCCCCGAGATATGCTGCCACTGTCCTCCTCCTCCTCCCCCCCGAAATACGCTACCACTGTCCTCCTCCCCCCCCGAGATATGCTGCCACTGTCCTCCTCTGCCCCCCCCTCCTCGACTTACCGGAGCAGACTCCCGGGTGTCTTGCGGGGCCGGCGGGGGACATCTACGCAATACGCGTATGCAACTTCCGGTGCCAGTAGATGTCCCCCGCCGGCCCCGCAAGACACCCGGGAGTCTGCTCCGGTAAGTCGGGGGTGGGCAGAGGTAAAACGCATCGTGCGGACGGTCCGCACGATGCGCTTAGACAACCTCCCGTGCCGGCA
The DNA here is from genome assembly GCF_027358695.1 of Spea bombifrons. NCBI lineage: Eukaryota > Metazoa > Chordata > Amphibia > Anura > Pelobatidae > Spea > Spea bombifrons. The sequence goes on along the minus strand of NC_071092.1, from coordinate 21,232,086 downwards.
CCCCCCCCGTGGGAAGTGCTGGCAGGGGAGGCTGTCTGAGCGTATCGGGGAGTAGGATGCAGGTCCCCTGCACCGCTGCGGGGGATCTGTATCCTAACCCCGCTGCCTGCCCGGCGCCCGGGACTGCATGTCCCGGGCGTTGGGCGCTAGACCCCGAATATAGACTTAAAGTGGGGGAAAAAAGTGCGGCCTATATTCGAGCCAATACGGTAATACCAATTTTAAAACAAGATAAAATACCTATGGAAATTGCTAATTACCGGCCTATCTCATTGATTAATGTAGACATTAAATTATATTCCGCAATTTTGGCTGATAGACTTCAGAAAGTTTTGCCAACAATAATTCACCGAGACCAGGTTGGCTTTATTCTACATAGAGATATCGAAAACAACACTAGACGACTCATAGACACAATAGATGGAGCTAATAAAAAAAACCTGCCCCTTATTACCCTGTCTCTTGATGCTGAAAAGGCGTTTGACAGGGTAAATTGGAGTTATATGGAACAAGTGATAAAAACCTTTGGGATCACAGGCTGGATATTTAAAGCTATAAAAATGTTATACACTAATCCATCGGCGAGGATAGTGGGTTCAGCTTTTAGTCAGAATGTTTTCATCTAAAAAATGGTACAAGACAGGGATGCCCCCTGTCTCCATTATTGTACATTTTATCAGTTGAACCCTTGGCTATCAATATAAGAAATAATATAGAAATTAAAGGTTTCCCCACCAAATATCAACAATCTAAAATTTCTCTATATGCGGATGACATTGGAGAGGAGTCTGCTGCTCACTGAGCAAGCTCTCTCGCGGGTAGAGGTGGGGGAGGATAGCGGGATGGAGGTACAGGACAGTCAGGCAGCTAGCTGGGTTACAGTTAGAAGGCGGGGTAGGGGGAAAAGCGCCAGGGAGGCTAGTCCTGATCTAGCACACCCCAACAAGTTTGCCCGGTTGGCAGATGAGGGGGATGTTAGTTCAGAGTTAGCAATACTGCAGCAAGTCACTGCCTCTGACCTCCAGAGCGGTGTCTGCTCCAGTAAGGAGGGAAGGACGAGCACAGGGCAGGCCAGACAGGTGCTGGTAGTAGGGGACTCTATTATTAGGGGGACAGACAGGGCAATCTGTCACAAAGACCGGGATCGCCGAACAGTGTGTTGTCTGCCTGGCGCTCGAGTTCGGCACATCGCGGATCGGGTTGACAGATTACTGGGAGGGGCTGGAGAAGACCCAGCTGTCATGGTGCACATTGGCACCAATGACAAAGTAAGAGGTAGGCGGAGTGTCCTTAAAAATGATTTCAGGGACTTAGGTAGCAAGCTCAAGGCAAGGACCTCCAAGGTAGTATTTTCTGAAATATTACCTGTACCACGTGCCACACCAGAGAGGCAGCGGGAGATTAGGGAGCTAAACAAGTGGCTCAGAAGCTGGTGTAGGAAGGAGGGGTTTGGGTTCATGGAGAACTGGGCCGACTTCTCTGTCGGATACAGGCTCTACGGTAGGGACGGGCTGCACCTCAATGGGGAGGGTGCAGCTGTACTCGGGGAGAAGATGGCCAGAAGGGTGGAGGAGTGTTTAAACTAGGGAAAGGGGGGGAGGGAAACTACAATATAGAAGGGGAAGATAGTATAGATAGAGAGCTGGGGCATATAAATGTACCTGGGGTGGAGCGGAGGGAGGGGTTAGAATAGTTAATAGGGATAGGCTTGATAGGAGAAAAAACCATACACCTCTAAATTGTATGCTTACTAATGCCAGAAGTCTGACCAATAAAACTGGCGAACTGGAGTTAATAATGTCTGCAGAAAATTATGACATAGTGGGTATAACAGAGACATGGTTGGATGATAGCTATGACTGGGCGGTTAATATACAGGGTTATAGTCTATTCAGGAAGGATCGAAAAAAACGAAAAGGGGGAGGAGTTTGCCTTTATGTAAAGTCCAGCCTAAAGGCCACACTGCGGGAGAATATATGTGAGGGAAATGATGATGTGGAGTCATTATGGGTAGAAATATATGGAAAGAAAAATAATAAAATACTGATCGGGGTTTGCTATAAGCCACCAAATATAATTGAAGCAGCAGAAGATCAATTATTAAAGCAAATAAACAAGGCAGCAAATCACAATGAGGTGGTTATTATGGGGGACTTTAACTATCCCGACATAAACTGGGAAACCGAGACCTGTGAATCTCATAAAGGAAACCGCTTTCTGACTATAAGTAAAGATAATTATCTGTCCCAAATGGTACAGGACCCAACCAGAGGGGGCGCTCTACTGGACTTAATATTAACCAACAGACCTGACAGAGTAACTAATGTGCAGGTCAGAGGGCACCTAGGAAATAGTGATCACAATATAATACATTATAACTTGTCGTTCAATAAGGGAACTCTTAGAGGAGCCACAAGAACTATGAACTTTAGGAAGGCAAAGTTTGATCAACTAAGAGAAGCCCTTAACACTGTAAATTGGGAAAATGTCCTCAAAAACAAAAGCACAGATACTAAATGGGAGATTTTTCAAAATATCTTAAATTCTCACTGTGAAAAGTACATACCGTATGGGAATAAAAGTGTCAGGAGCAAGAGAAAACCAATGTGGATAAATAAAAATGTAAAGGTGGCAATAAATGGCAAAAAAAAGGCATTTAAGCTACTAAAACAGGAAGGCAGTGAGGAAGCACTAAGAAGCTATCGGGAAAAAAATAAAATATGTAAAAATCAGATAAAAGCAGCAAAAGTGGCGACAGAAAGACTCATTGCCAAAGAGAGTAAAACAAACCCCAAAATGTTCTTTAACTATATAAATAGTAAAAAGGTTAAAAATGAAAGCGTCGGCCCCTTAAAAAGTAATGAGGGAGACGTTATAGACGGGGATCAGGAAAAAGCGAATCTATTAAATATATTCTTCTCTGCTGTATTCACAGAGGAAAATGAAATGCCAGGTAATATACAGCAGGATGAGATAAATGCCCCAGTACATGTCGCCTGTCTAACCCAGGAAGAAGTGCAGTGCCGCCTAAAAAAAATCAAAATAGACAAATCACCAGGTCCAGATGGCATTCACCCCCGCGTTCTAAGGGAGTTAAGTAATGTAATAGACAGACCCCTATTTCTAATATTCAAGGACTCTATAGTGACCGGGTCTGTTCCCCAGGACTGGCGCATTGCAAATGTTGTGCCAATATTCAAAAAGGGGACAAAAAGTGACCCGGGGAATTATAGGCCTGTTAGTTTAACTTCTGTTGTATGTAAACTGTTTGAGGGTTTCCTAAGAGATGCTATTTTGGAGTATCTCAATGAAAATAAATGTATGACTCCATATCAGCATGGGTTTACAAGGGATCGGTCCTGTCAAACTAACCTGATCAGCTTTTATGAGGAGGTGAGCTCAAGACTGGATCGGGGAGAATCGCTGGATGTCGTATATCTTGATTTTTCCAAAGCATTTGATACGGTGCCACATAAAAGGCTGGTACATAAAATGAGAATGCTTGGGCTGGGGGAGAATGTGTGTATGTGGGTAAGTAACTGGCTCAGTGATAGGAAACAGAGGGTGGTTATTAATGGTACATACTCTGAGTGGGTGACTGTTACTAGTGGGGTACCACAGGGGTCAGTTTTGGGTCCTATTCTTTTTAATATATTTATTAATGACCTTGTAGAGGGATTGTATAGTAAAGTATCAATCTTTGCAGACGATACTAAGCTCTGTAGCGTGGTTAACACAATAGAGGACAGTGCACGATTACAAATGGATCTGCATAGGTTGGAGGCTTGGGCTGGGATGTGGCAGATGAGGTTCAACACGGATAAATGTAAGGTTATGCACATGGGGAAGAAAAATCCAGGCTGGGAATATGTATTAAATGGGAAAACACTGGGGACGACTGACATGGAAAAGGACTTAGGAGTCTTGGTTAACAGTAAATTTACCTGTAGCGACCAGTGTCGGGCAGCTGCTGCTAAGGCAAATAAAATCATGGGGTGCATCAAAAGGGGCATGGATGCCCATGACAAGGAAATAATTCTACCATTGTACAAGTCACTAGTCAGACCACACATGGAATACTGTGTACAGTACTGGGCACCAGTGTACAAGAAAGATATAGTGGAACTGGAGAGGGTTCAAAGACGGGCAACCAGAGTAATAAGGGGAATGGAAGGACTGCAGTACCCAGAAAGATTATCAGAATTAGGGTTATTTCGTTTGGAGAAAAGACGGCTTAGGGGGACTTAATAACTATGTATAAATATATAAGGGGGCAGTACAGAGATCACTCCCAGGACCTATTTATACCCAGGACTGTATCTATAACAAGGGGACATCCTCTACGGCTGGAGGAAAGAAGGTTTCTACACCAGCACAGACGGGGGTTCTTTACAGTAAGAGCGGTGAGACTATGGAACTCTCTGCCAGAGGAAGTGGTAATGGTAAACTCAATAAAAGAGTTTAAAAGGAGCCTGGACGTGTTTCTTGAAAGCAATAATATCACAAGTTATGGATAGTAGATTAATAGGGACAGAACGTTGATCCAGGGATTTATTCTGATTGCCATATTTGGAGTCGGGAAGGAATTTTCCCCCTGGTATGGGGCAATTGGCATCTGCTTCATAAGGGTTTTTTGCCTTCCTCTGGATCAACACGGTAGGGACACAATATGTATATAGGTTGAACTTGATGGACTTTGGTCTTTTTTCAACCTTATGAACTATGTTACTATGTTACTATGTTACATTATATTAACTTTAACGGACCCATTTACATCTATAAAAAATCTAATGCTCGAAATAATAGAATACAGTAAAGTTTCCAATTATAAATTATATCTATGATACAATACAGAAATATAGATATAGTAACAAAAAATTTAGTTAAAAAAGAATATCAATTTAACAACTCCGAAAAGGAAATAAACTATTTAGGTATAAAGATTCCAAAAAATATAGATAGAATTATGGAAATTAATGTGTTAAAATTAATAAAATTTACTAATAAAACCCTAAAAGAGTGGAGCCAAGTAGGTTTATCTTGGTGGGGAAGGATAAACGCTTTAAAATCATATCTTTTACCTAAATGGACATACCTATTTAGACTAATCCAATTGGCAATCCCAAGTAGTTGGCTAGATATGGTCCAATCAAGTTTCAATAACTTTATTTGGAAGGGGAAAATCCCCAGGATTAGCATGAACATAATGGCAAAAAAAAAATTCACAAGCAGGTACAGGAGCTCCAGTTCTTAAATCATATTATCAAATTTATGTTCTTCTTCATATCCTCAGGACGCAGGTAGAAGATGCTAACCAAGAAATTTGGTACAAAATAGAAGACGAATCATGCACCAAAGGAGATATCTATATCTAAACTATATCATCTGGGGGACACAAAAAAGAAGTAAACAAAAAAAAATACCTATAGTCAGCGACAACATGATTCTAAATCAATTAATCCCTATATGGGCAAAATTAAAAATGAAATCAGGTTTATGGAATAAAATAATTGGACATGTTGATGTTAAAATTCTAGAACAATGTATGGAGGACCTAGCTATTCTGGAATGGAAGAACAGAGGGATTAAACATATTAGAGATCTGATACTTAACAACACTGTTAAACCCTTTGAGCAGTTAAAATCCGAATTCAATTTATCAAATGATAATATATTTAAATATCTTACAATAAAAAATTTCTTAAAAGCCCATTGCATTCTAGATAAAGAACTAGTAAGTATAAAAGTGATCCAGATACTGGAACAAAGAAAAATCAAAAAGTGTGCATCAAGACTTCTTGATGCCCTCCAAGTAGAAAATAATTTGAAAAACACACACGAGACTATAAAAAAATGGGAAAATCTATTAAAAGTCCAGATTAATCCAGAGGAATGGAACAAGGCTTTTAGAAATGTATCCAGAGCTGTAAGAGATGTGTCTTTAATTGAAACACATTTTAAGTTGTGTAATATCTGGTATTTAACACCTAAAAGATTATTTTACATATACCCGCAACACTCTAACATATGTTGGAGATGCAGATTAGAAGAAGGCAACTATTTGCACATGTGGTGGAATTGTAAAAGAATTAGAAACTTCTGGGATATAGACTTTGATTTCTTGGAGCATACCATGAATATTGTAATTAAAAGAGAACCAACAGAAGTGCTATTACACCAAAGTTGGCCATCTCTTACTCTAACTCAAAAAACTTTTACAATTCACTGTTTCTTAGCAGCAAAAAAATAATTGCTAAATATTGGAAACAAGACGTAGATTTCTCCCTAGATTTATTAGTAGCACAGATAAAACACCAAATAACAATGGAAGAAAGGGTTAGTTGGATCCTAGACTCATCATTGAAAACAAAGAAAATGTGGAAAGACATACTTACTATTGTTACAAATATCTCTGAGACATCCCTGAACGAATAAGTTAGATACAACTCTTGATCTCTCAAAAACCCCACTAGCCTACCATGCACTTGTTCAAGATATAATGATTGTGATATATACATCAAACAACAACTGTTGACATGTTATGTGTTAAATGTATTTTATGTAACTTTTTTTTTTCTTTTTAGTTTTTGTCAAATTGTTTCTTGTATATTTATTCTTGTTTTGTTAAAGAAAAAAAAGGGGGGGATATACCCCTTGGAATAAAAAAGAATGAAAAAAAAAATAAAAAATGTTGTTGTCTGTTTTGTACTTTGTCCATTTTAACGTAGTTGTAAGACTTCACTTTACTTTATATAAACAGTGCTACGGCAGCTGTTGGCACTCCATAATTAAAAATAATACAATAATAATGTAAAAAAAACAAAAAAACTGATCTGTCGAAATTCCATATGGGGTATTCCTGTACTTGGGAGGTGCTTCTGAATACACATACCTAGGGAAAACAATTACTGAAATACTACTGGATAGGATGTGTTTGTTAAAAGTGACAAGTGTTAAAATGCCCCTAGTAAAATACTTTTGTTCTTTTTTCTGCCCGCTATTGGGATGCAACTCCCAGCATACAACATTTAGAAACGGCGATGCGTGTCATTCATAGTTAACCATGTAAGTCCCAAAATAAATGAAAATACCAGGCATATGTGCTGTTTCCAAAAACAGGACAAATACCTAAATACACTTTTGAAAGTTTTTTTTTCCCTTTGCACTGGTTACAAATAGTTTTTATAAGTGAAAACATTTCTTATTCTTCCTAAGCTTTTAGATATTTTTCATACTTAATGATGGTTTATATAATTAATATTTCAAAATATAGCCCTACTTGTGCTGAAAAATACAATATATAATGTGTGGGGAGCACTGAATGAGTTAGTGGGCAATCAGAGTTGAATAAAGTCATAGCAAAAGCACAAAAACCTGGTCCTGAAGGGGTTAAGCTATGTTACAAACTCTGCACAGTAAGTGGTGCTGTTTCCCAAGCCTTTCTGGAATTGCTCAAGTTCTAGTTTTTGCCTAGTTAATGACTCATGTGAGTGAGAGCAGTAAGCTTTTATCAATATGTTTCCTAGATTCCTGTGTTTGTATTGTCTGTGATCATAATGCATATTCTGTTTGATATGGTCCCAGTTAGCCAAAGTATTTGATTAACTGGATTAACTTTTAGATAATTAAATATCATTTAATGCCACTAACACTATAGAAGCTGGGTTTTTTTTGCATTACTGGGAGTGCCATACATTGTGTGACATAATTCTACAGTAAAAAAGATAATTCAAAAGTGGAAAACATTCATGACAGTTGCCAATCTTCCCAGGAGTTGATGTCCCAGCAAATTCACCCCAAGCTCAGAGAAATTGCAAAAAAAACCCAAGAGTTACATTTCAGACTCTATAGGCCTCAGTTAGTGTATTAAATATTAAGGTTCATGACAGCATAATTAGTAAAAGACTGAGCAAGAATGGTTTGTTTGGAAAGGAGAAAGCCTCTTATCTTTAAAAAGAACATGGCAGCACGGCTTATGTTTGCAAAGCTGTATCATCACAAGACTTCTGGAACAATGTCCTTTGAACAGACAAGACTAAAGTGGAGATGTTTGGCCATAATGCACAAACGCCTCATACCAACTGCCAAGCATGGTGATGGAGGGGTGATAATTTGAGCTAATGTTTTGCAGTCATAGGACGTAAGAACCTTGCTGTCATTGAGTCCACCATGAACTCCTCTGTGTATGAAAGTATTCTAGAGCCAAATGTGAAGCCATCTGTTAAGACAACTAATGCTTGACCAAAATTGGGACAACAGGACAATCATCCCAAGCACATCAGCAAATCTACAACAAAATGGCTGAAAAAGGAAACAATCGAGGTGTTGTAATGGCCCATGCCTGAAACCGATTGAAATCCTGTAGCAGGACCTTAAGAGAGCTTAAACAAATGCCCGCAAACTTCAATGAGCAACACTGAAAGAGTGGGCTAAAATTCCTCCACAACGATGTGATGGACTGATCAAGTCATACAGAAAATAATTACTTCACGTTATTGCTGCTAAATGTTTTTCTACAAGCTATTGAATCATAAGGTGTGCTTAGTTTCTCACACATGGTTTGTCTATTTTGGCTTTATATTTGTTAAATAAATCATGTCATGTGTTCATCTGAGGTTGCATTTACCTAATTTTTAGACCTGCTAAGGAACAGCAGGTCCTGATATGTAAAACCATAGAATTAAAAAAGGTGAACTTTCTTTTTCACACGACTGTATAAGGCCATTTCAGATCACATATTAAAATCCTCGGTCTCCAGACATGTGAAGACAACCCTGATTATAAGACGACCCCCCAAACTTTGAATATTCATTTAGGAAACAAAGAAAAAGCCTGAATATAAGACTACCCTATAGGAAAAAACCTTTTACTAGTAAATTAACCCTAAACATCCCAAGTGTTAATTTTGGGGCAGTTATGGTTAATGGGGTGTTTAGGGTTAATTTAGGGGCAGTAATGGTTGATGGGGTGTTTAGGGTTAATTTTGGGGCAGTTATGGTTAATGGGGTGTTTAGGGTTAATTTAATGCTGAGGACTGAGGGTTTTAATGTAATTAATTTTATAAAGTTAACTTAAGGTGCAGTTAGAGGTAAAGGTGTGCAAATTAAGGGGAATCTAAATCCTGGGGGCAGTGAAGATTAACCCCTTCAGGACCGCCGTTTGCAAACTGCATCTTCCCTTGATGACCGCAGTTTTTTTTTTAATATTTAAATTCCGTGCTCGTGATTCGCTTCAAAGCGATCACGTGCACGGAATTGAGGGGGAGTGGCTGCTACGGATCGCTGGGGACACCCAGCGGTCCGTAGCAGCTACCCCTCGCGATCCCAGCGTTCATAGCGACGCTGCATCGCGCATCATCGATGACGTACCTAGTACGTCCCGGTCTGCCGGTGACCTTTGACCAGGAAGTACCAGGTACGTTCTGGTCTTGAAGGGGTTAATCCTGTATTTATTTATAACATTATTGTGTCAGTGAGATTCTCTGAAGGATTTGAATCTCTGAAGGATTCGAATCTCTGAATGATACTCTGAACGACTCTCTGCCTTCAGTGACATCACTAAAGTAGGCAGGCAGGATAGTTGATTGACTCTAATGAAAGGGGTGGGTCCAATCGTCAGTGTGACTGCAGGAAGGGACTGGGAAATATTGTATTTTTTTTAGAACCGTTTCTTAATTGATATTCAAATTTGCAGTTTGCATGGGATTTCAGCCATTCTGCGGGCTTTTGACATCACGCGCAGCTTCCCCCACCCACCGCACGGTTACAGTTGGTTCCCAAAGAGACAGTGGGCAGCGTCCTGCTGAGTGAGCCTGTAGAGCAGCAGCAATTTTATAAATTGTATTATAAATATATAAAATGTATTTTTAATATAATGGTAATTAGTATATTAGGTAATTAAAGTATGCACTGGTGCCTTTTTTAGATTATTAATTTGCCAACCTGCCCCTCCAGATATGCCTCTTGACCCTCTATATGCCACTCTGCCCCCCAGATATGCTTTATACACCACTATATGCCACTCTACCTCCCTGATATTCCTTTTAACCCCCCTTTAGGACACTCTGTCCCCAGATATGCCTTATACACCCTATATGCCACTCTGTGAATGAATTATGTGAATGAATTTGTGAATTAGTGAGTGACTGTAAAAGTGTTTGCGTGTATCCGATGTATAATTGTGGAAACCATCAAGGGGTTTGAGCTTTGGGACCAAGATGGCACAGGTCGGGCTGTTTGGGGACAAAGTTGGCTCGTGCTGTGCTGTTTGGGGACAAATATGGCAAATCCTATGTTTATAATTTGGGTGCTGATCAGGTTCTATGTGGGCAGTGTGGATGCCAGGTCTGGCTTTGGGGTGTGCAACCTGTGATCAATGCCTGTAATTTAGGGGTTTTTAATGCCGTGTTTTTATGTGAATTACAATTGATCTAAACCTGCAAAGCTGGGTTTGTGTATTATTCTGTAGAGCCATTTATTCTATGCTATGTTTCCATACATTATTAATCAGGGTATACCTGAAATGCTGCTTCCATGTATTTATTCGATCTATTCCTTCAGTTTACATGTGATTTTTAGTTGATCTATACCTGCAGTGCTATGTTTCCATATATTATTATTGTATGCCTGCAAATATAGGATTTGTATTTCTGATTCTGTTTATTTGATCTGTACCCTCAGTGCTGAGTTTGCATGTGAATTTCAATTGATCTATACATGCAAAGCTGGGTTTGTGTGTTACTGTGTTGATTTATACCTGCTAGGCTATGTTTCCATACGTTATTTATGTATACCTGCAAATATAGTGTTTGTATGTCTTATTCAGCTGATCTATACATGCAAGTGCTGTTGTATGTGTTGTTTATTTGATCTACACCTATTTTTTGGTGTGGGAGCAGAGGGAGTAATTGCATGCTAGGGATCGTGGAGTGGGTCCCAAGAAAATGCTTGTGTAGGGTCCAATTTATTCAATATTAAATGAATTGGCAGCAGGGTCTATATATATATATATATATATATATATATATATATATATATCAACAGCTGGATCTAATATTTATATATATGGCAGCAGGGTCTAATATTAAAGAAACTGCCAGTTCAGCTGTTATTTCGGACATACTTCAATCATAGTCTATATCTATATCTATACATGTGGTCACCCCCCCCCTGACTTTTAGTAAAAAGCTCGGAAGTGGTTACTAAAAGAATTTGAATCCCACCACTGCATACATCTCCCAGCAAAATCGGCCTTTAATGGCTGTGAGGAAATGCTGTGACACAGCATGGGTGCCATCCCAGTTAACTAGCATCCCAGGGAGAGTGGACTCGGGAAATGCATCTGCATTGCCTGGTAATTAAAAGAGACTTCTCCTGATTATTCAAGTACCATAGTGAATACCTTCAAGAAATGACCCTGTAATAATTTGTGAATACAGCCATAAAGTCACATTGTCCTTCTACGCCCTTAGCCTTTTTTTTACCAGGCAATGGGTCATAATGATGTTGTTATTGTGCAATTTTAATGAATGCCCTTCTGCCCCATACAGCCGCATGAAAAAGATAGGGATCAGGCAGGGAGGAGCAGTTACATACCAGCTGGATGGCAGCACCATCTAACACCATGGAGTGGGCACCTTCACCAGCAGCAACACCACCAACTACCATAGAGTAAACACCTTATTCACCAGCAGAACCTCCTGCTACCAGAGCTTTTCCATCACAGCAGTGTACTGTAATACACCCATGGTATAGATAGTCGCTTTGTATCCATTAATGAAAACTCACCTGTCTGAACTGTGTCATGGACCACATAGACAAGCGGCAGTTACTATCTTCCTTCTTTTCTGCCAATTACACACCAGTGCAAACACCAATCCCTCCCAGGAGCACACTCTGCAACCAGCAGTCCCACCAGCCTGTAAAACAGAAATGGACATTTATCATTCCCCCTCTTTACTTGTTTTATTTCTGTTAACTAAGTTTTAATTGCCAGGTCAATAATTATGCATGGTCTCCCTTGTTTATGTCATGATCACCATGGGGAAACTATCCAGTGATTTACATTATTTCTGTGCTGCTTTGTGGGACCCATGAAAGCTTATCAACCTGCTTGTGTTTGTTAAGTATATTTAAAAAATGAGAACATTAATTTTAGAAAATGATGCCTAAAATGGTTTAAACTCCCCCCCCCCCAGCTGAGGGGGATGAACAAATAAGTATTTATCCCCTCGTGTGTCCAAAATAAAACACTGGGTACATTAGATGGTTGGAACACAACATCCCACAGCTCAAAAGCCTGATGTGAGTTTCATTGGTACACTCCAACTTTGGCAGAGGAAATTGCATTTCTAAACACATCTGTCATTAGAAAGCAGATTCAAGTCGGCTTAGGAAACTATTAACCATTAAATCCAGCTGCCCTTAAACCTCCTTCTTCAAAATCCCAGTATCTGTATTCTTTAATTTCCCAGGAATTTGGCCAAGGACTCAGAGGTCTGTGACCCATAAACGTCAGAACTGTCTCTCCAGCTGCTGTTCAGCAATGTGAAAAGCAGCTTGTTTTGACAATAAAATGCATGAGAAAAAAATAACCTATGTCCATATAGCCACCTTGCACACATCCTGTACCGCTGTGTAATTTGTGTGTGTATATATATATATATAATGTGACACTTACTATACTAAGTTTAAGGTTTCGCATTATTAAATTCATTTATACAAATCGATTAATCAAAATGCAAAATGTATTTCGTTTTAAAAGATAATTTGTATTAAAAGGTGGAAAAACTAGCACATCAACAAATGTGCTACCCCTTATATCCAAAGACTGCTTAAAGCAGGAAAATACATAACAGTAATGTAAGTGTAAACTTCAAATGTTTATTACCGACTTCATAACCACAAATAACAGTTGATTGATATGTCTTTTGAAGAATTCTATAACAAACATGCTCATTGCTTCAAATAGGCAATATTATGTGTAAATATAGTGGAACAGTTTGAATTGGCCTCTCCTGCATTCCTTTGTGTCCCACAAAAGAACAAATGAGGACCTATCCCTGTGTCATTCCTGGGATTCGGTAATATTTCAACTTTTTTTTTTTTTTTTTTTAAACTACATTTGATTGATTTATAATTTATAAATTCTGGTGTATGCACTAGCTTCAAAACAAATAAACAGGTTACAGGGTATAAAAATATATTTAATAGATCCTTATTGCATCAATATTTAAAATGCACAGTTGAAAATATAAAAAACTATTTATATAATATACAATTTGCAAAACAAATGCCAGCGACCTGACGTGTTTCACCCTCAAGGGGCTTCTTTAGAGGATTTTTAAAGCTGGCTTAATATAGACACTGTAACCATTAAGGCCCGTTTTGCAGGCCTTAAAACACTTTCCATGGTTACTGAGAATGAAGCCTTATGCATTGAAGAGTCTCACATAAAGGTTTCCTGGAGGTACCACTCTGATGGCATTACTGGGCATGTATATATTCCTCCTAGAGTATGTGCCTTTATCACAATTATTTGTTTGACCCCTTCTTATATGTGCCTAGCATGTGCTATATTGTTACCTTCATGGGCTGTGTGTGTAATAGAGGTTTATCTACAACCATATACGATGGATAAATATAATAGGGGAGTCTTTTAAGAAAATTGTTTGGTTTAAGGTATTTTTACTGTGGTGTGACATGAATAGCTTAACTGAAAACCACAATATATTAACGTTTCCTCCTAAAGTGTAAGCTGTGTATAGGATTATTACCTAAATGTAACTACAAAACTGCAAAAATGGGCCTAGTCCCTAAAAGGGGAAAGTGTTCCTCTATGCCTGGCACTCAAAACATTAAATTATAGTTGTGTGTATATATATTCAGCTTCTTGAAACAGCCAGGGTTCTTTCACCAGAACACCCAAATTATGGGACATGACCAAAACCAGTGAAACAGGTCTTTGCTTAGCAGCAAAAAGAATAATAGCAATGGAGTGGAAACAAAATAGAGACTTAAATTGGCCCTGTTTAGAGAACCAATTGAAGACTCAACTTATATTGGAAAAAGAAGTTTCCCGGCTATTAAAAACAAATTAAAAAAAAAACTTACATATGGGAACAATGCCTTCAAAATATGGAACAATTGAACAGGTAGTAGACTAAACCAAAATGGGTTTATCTCTAACTCCAAAGAATTAATATACTTGACTAGCTGCATGCATCTTTTTATCTCCAATACATTTCTTTTTTATTTTTTTTCCTTCATGTTGTTTAATTTTTGGTGGGTTTATTTGGACAAATTATATGGTATCTTCATTCATGTTACCATAACCAATTCTGTATAGAAATTACATGTTAGTAAGTTTATGTTTTGTCTTTTTATGTAATTTGTGATAAACTCGTGTTTTTTAAAAAAAAAGAAAAAAGAGAAATAAAGAATATTTAATATATATATATATATATATATATATATATATATATATATATTCAGACACAATCTTACTCCTACAGACACACTAATATACCTGAAGATACCTGTTTACATACTAACATACATACACATACTTTCACTAATATAGGCATACACAGGCGCGCACCCTAACTTACCCAAGTACACATGTTCATATACTAACATAGACAGACACGGACTAACATACCTAGAACACATCAGAGTGGTTCAATATTAAAAACTGGACCATTCAAGGCTGCCCACTATCTCCACTTTTATATGTCCTGTCTTTAGAACCTCTTGCTCAATATATTAGATTAAATACCCAGATAAAAGGGGGGCAAATTAAATTAAATCTTTATGCTGATGACATCAGGCTTATGCTATCAGACCCAATGGCATTGATAGATTATACTATTAAAGAAGTAGAAGGATATGGCTGTCTTTCCAACCATAAGTTAAATACATCTAAATCTAATATTCCTCCTTTGAACGGCAATAATCCTATTGAAGGAGAGGATTCAGGAAACCTTTGTTTGGAACAGCAAAAAAATGGAGTATTTGGGGATATGCATACCAACCAAAATAGAACAAATAATGGAATTTAATTTTCATACCTTAATCCAAAAAACTAAGAAATACTTGACAGAGTGGGGACAGAATAATATCTCATGATGGGGCCGTGTAAATACTATCAAATCTTATATCCTTCCAATTTGGTTATATTTGTTTAGATCAGTCCGAATGGCCCTTCCGGATAGATATACAAATGATTTTTGAACAATTTATACGGCGAAATAAAAGATCAAGAATTGGCAGAAAACTAATTTGTAGGAAACTAAAGGAAGGGGGCATCGGAGCGGTGGATATTAATAGTTACCACAACTCGAATATATTAATACATTTAAGTAATTGGCTAATACCAGAAAATAAAACCGAATCCTGGTATTTACTGGAAAAAGAGAATGTGAGCAATTTAGATGCAGAATTGTTTGTTTGGTTACAGCCCCTAAAATACCAGAATTGGTTAAAACAAGAAGGGAATCTGATAATTAATAATTTATTAAAAGTCTGGAAAAATCTAAGACAAAAAAATAATAAAATCCCTAAAGAATGTCCTCTCACTATTATCCAGACTGAAATAGATAACATAGACTTAAAAGACTGGCAGAGTAAGGGTATTAAGAAAATAAATAATTTAATGGAAGGGGATGTAATTAAATCCTTTCGATCCCTTAAATCGGAATTCAAGCTACAGGATAAGGATATATTTAAATACTTACAAATAAAAAGCTTTATATCAGACCATGCGATGACAGAATTGGACACAGAAAGACTAGCCATAAATATATTATACCCTAAGAATAGGAATATTAGGAAAATCTTGGATTTGGGTTTGATAAATAAAAATCAGAAGGTTGAGATACGTACCTACCTTGAAAAATGGGAGAGATACTGACTGTCGAATCTCATATAAAGATTGGATTGGAATAATTCCAAAAATTAAATCATATGAACATTGTTTACATTGATTGGAAAACAATTCAAAATTAACCATAGATGGCATATAGTTCCAACAGAGGTATGGAACTATATGGAACACCACCCAATTGTTGGAGGTGTAACAACAGCCAAGATATGATATGAGATATTTAAAGCCTTAGGGATGGAGGATGTAGATAAGAAGCCAGAAATAGTATTACTTCAGTTAGCATGGCCAAGATTAAAGCCGCCTTTATTCTTTCTTGGCATACAGATATGTTTGGCAATAAAATATCTAATAATAAAGAATTGGAAATCACCAAAAATTCCCTCTTGGTCTCGATTTAAAAATCAAGTGAAATATCAAATTGAAATGGAAAGAAATCGAAATAAGGTAGCGGAAGAAGGATCTATAATTTGGAGGAAGGCTTTTGATGGAATTCCCTCTGAACCAGCCGATAGATGCCCTCACTAATCATCTAAAATACATTGAGCTTTTTTTTCTTTGTTGTTTTGGTTTTATGTTATTGTTTTGTTTTGTATATGTTTAATAATAAAAAAAGTCTTTACTACCGTATTTGCTCGATTATAAGACGAGGTTTTTTCAGAGCAAATGCTCTAAAAAATACCCCTCGTCTTATAATCGGGGTCGTCTTCTAATCAGACCTCAAATAGAGGTCTGATTAGGAGACTAAGATCCAGATCCCCCGCACCGCTGCAGGGGACCTGGATCCTCCTGTCGTCGCCCCCCCCCACACACACACACACTTACCGGTGCTTCCGTAGGTGAAGTTAGCAGCGGGGGTTTGTATGCGTCCGTCGCAAATACCTTCCCCGACTGTCAGA
Source organism: Spea bombifrons (assembly GCF_027358695.1). NCBI lineage: Eukaryota > Metazoa > Chordata > Amphibia > Anura > Pelobatidae > Spea > Spea bombifrons. The sequence continues at coordinate 21,215,308 of NC_071092.1, read as the reverse complement.
GATCAGAGTTCAAGAGTTCCTGATCTCTGAGAGCCGGGGAAGGTATTTGCGACGGACGCATACAAACCCCCGCTGCCAACTCCACCTCCTTCCGGCTGCCGCGGAATGAGATGTCATTGCCCCGGCAATACAGCAGGAGATTGGAAGCACCGGTAAGTAAGTAAGTGTGTGTGTGTGTGTGTGTGTGTGTGTGTGTGTGTGTAGGGCATTTCTGGAATGCCTTACACCCCTATATGCCACTCTGGCACTTAGGGGGTTAAAATGCATATTATGGGGCAGAGTGGCATATAGGGAGGTATAAGGCATTTCAGGAGGCAGAGTGGCGTTAAGGGGGCATTTAATAGTGCACTCTGCCTCCTGAAATGCCTTATACCTCCCTATATGCCACTCTGCCCCATAATATGCCTTTTAACCCCCTAAATGCCAGAGTGGCATATAGGGGTATAAGGCATTTCTGGAGGCAGAGTGCTCTATATAATGCCTTTTAACTCCCTTAATGCCACTCTGCCTCAAAGGCATACCATGGGGCACAGTGGCATATAGAGGGTTAAAAGGCATATCATGGGCCACAGTGCCATATTGGTGTGGCAAGCCTGGGGGCAGATGTGCGTAACTGGGGGACAGGTTGGAAAATACAAGAAATAAAAACAAAAAAATATATTTTTCTCAATCATAGCTTTTATTAAAAAAAATAGTTTACATGAATTAACATTTACTGGTAAAACTTTTTTCCTTTAGGGTCGTCTTATATTCAGGCTTTTTCTTTTTTTTTTCTAAGTTAATATTCAGATTTTGGGGGGTCGTCTTATAATCAGGGTCGTCTTATAATCGAGCAAATACGGTATATATCAATTAGAACACACACTAATATACACAGACACAGGGAAGTATGGTCCCTAATATCTCATCGTTCTTAAGGGTGTGCCTGTGTTTTTCTAGGATATATCTAATGTCGTGGGCTTGTGTATTATATTTAGTGAAGAAAGAAAAACTAAAATCCTTCTTCCCCTGTTCCCTGGTATCCCTCTACTTTCCTTCCAATAAGTGTTCCCTATTTATTTCCTCAACCTGTCGAAGGCTGCTGTCTAACCTCTCGACAGGATAGTTTTTCTCTAGAATTGTTTTTTGATTTCTGTGGCTTTTATTTCGAAATGCTCCCTCTTGGAACAGTTTCTCCTAACTCTCATTAACTGTCCCTTTGGCATGTTGTTCAACCATAGGGGGTAGTGGCAACTTGTATACTCTATGTAACCATTTTTATCCATTGGCTTAGTATAATTCCTAGAACAGATGGTATTGTTTTCAAAAAATTGTTCTACATCTAGAAACTCTATCTGATCTTCTTGGATATTAGAAGTAAACTCAAGGTTAAATGGGTTGGTGTTAATGTATTGTATAAATGAGAGTAGATTCTCATGTGTGCCTTGCCATATGATCAAAATATCGTCTGTGTATCTCTTCCACAGCACCAGGTCTGCACCATAGGGGTTGTTGTTCCATATAAACTCCCTCTTCCATTCTGCCACAAATAAATTCACGTAGCTTGGTGCAAGCCCATTGCCGTACCACACAATTGGAGATAACATTCATTCTCAAACCAGAAGTAGTTGTATTTCAGGATGAAATCTATACATTCCAAGATGAAGTTTTTCTGTGTAGGGTCCATGTTGTCATCCCGAGTTAGGGTCTTATCCTACTGCTTCTATCCCTTATTCGTGATGTATTACTGTGTACAGTGACGACACATCCATTGTGGCCCAGAGCCAACCCTGAGACCACTGGATGTCCCATAGGGTATTCAAGAGGTGGGTGGTATCTTTCAAATAAGCCAGAATTTCGGAGACGTAATTCTGTAAAAAATGGTGTACATATTCTGACGTATGGTATTGTGGATATTAGCTTACAGGCCGAACCCCAGGCAGTTATAGGGGTAGAAAACTGCCAACGATAATGTAAGTAGCTTGTCCACCCAGCTTATACAACACCTGGTCAGAAACAACTATAAACTATTTTCAGATAAGCCTCCAGGTACTGTGATCCAGGGGCGTACCTAGAGTATTTGGCACTCGGGGCGGATCCTGTAAGTGGCACCACACCCCCCCCCCCCCCGAATGTAAAGACATCTACAAAATTATGTTGGCAAGAATATTTATTGCACCAATTTGTAAACTGCATGTCAACAAGAAATCTGAAAAATAAATTAATAACTTATAAGTAAAATAAACACATTTAAAGAGCATTTACTGAACATATAATAGTGCTTTCTTTAATAACCCTCCAAACAAAACGGCATCCACATTGCCCACATAGAACCTGACCAGCACCCAAATTACACACACATAGGACGTGCCATATTTGCCCCCAAACAGCCCAGCATGAGTCAGCATTGTTCCCAAACAGCCGAGTGTATGCCATCTTTGTCCCATAAACACGCTACCTGTGCCATCTTTGTCCCATAAACACCCTGCTTGTGCCATTTTTGTCCCATAAACACCCTGCTTATACCATCTTTGCCTTTTTGACAAATCAACTATACACCTATGATTAACACAAACACTTTTACAGTCACTCACTAATTCACTTTCATTCACACAATAATTTATTCTTTCACACAAATTATTTACACATATTCATTGATGCATTCTCACAAATTCATTAATTCTCTCACTCATTCACACAATTCATCCACACATTAATCCATTCATTTTCGCTCTCTCATTCTGACTCTTTATTTCAATATTCTTGCTATCTACCCATCCTCACCCCCTTCTGCCCTATCTACCCCTTCTCACTCCCTTCTCCCTATCTACCCCCTATCCCCCCGTTTCACTCCCTTCTCCCTATCTACCCCCTCCTAACTATCTACCCTCTCCCCCCTTTGAAGTTCACTTACCTTTCAGGAGTCCTGCGGTGGGGTGCAAGGCCTGTCTCCCAGCTCTGCCACTGTATGGAACAGCATGGTAAGTGTGGATTGGTAAGTGTGGATTGGTAAATGTGTGAGAGTGATGGGAGTTATGATGTACTTTAGAGCATAATTATATAATGAAAAAGACATTGGAAATGGTACAGCATAACACCCACCACTCTCACACATTTACCAATCCACACTTACCAATCCACACTTACCATTCCAGATGCCACACATACCAATCCACACATACCAATCCACACATACCAATTCACAGATTCCACACATACCAATCCACAGATTCCACACATACCAATCCACACTTACCAATCCACACTTACCAATCCACTTTTACCAATCCACACATTCCACACATACCAATCCACATTTACCAATCCACACATACCAATCCACAGATTCCACATATACCAGTCCACACTTACCAATCCACACATACCAATCCACAGATTCCACACATACCAATCCACAGATTCCACACATACCAATCCACAGATTCCACACTTACCAATCCACAGATTCCACACTTACCAATCCACACATTCCACACATACCAATCCACACTTACCAATCCACACATACCAATCCACATTTACCAATCCACAGATTCCACACATACCAATCCACACATACCAATCCACATTTACCAATCCACAGATTCCACACTTACCAATCCACACATTCCACACATACCAATCCACACTTACCAATCCACACATACCAATCCACATTTACCAATCCACAGATTTCACACTTACCAATCCACACATACCAATCCACAGATTCCACACATACCAATCCACACATACCAATCCACTCTCACTGAATGATTTCCTACCTTTCCTCTTTTCTTCTTACAGCAGTCAGCTCCTTTTCTTTCTCTTCGCTCCTCTTCTTCTGTCTTCTTCCTGGTTCAGAGGGCACGGACGGCGGTGGGCGCGGCTTCAGTGTTGTGCGCCGGGATCTGACAACAAACCCCGGCGCACAGCAGCAGTTGCCGCGCAGATCGTGAGGGAGCGGTTCCACCGGCCTAAAATCACTCAAGGGAGCCGGAGGTCTGTTAAAGACCTCCGATACCGCTCCCTTGCGAGCCTTCTCCTCCAGCGGCGGACATTGCTGTCCGTCTCTGGAGGGGTGCCGGCGAGTTGGCACCCCCCGATGAGCGGCACCCGGTGCGGACCGCCCCCTCCGCTAGGTACGCTACTGCTGTGATCATCAAGATTTAGCTACTTTTCCTTAGCAAATGGAACCTAGAACAAAATTGTAACTCAAAGTCACAGAACTGGCCAAAAGGCCAGGAGATGTACAAACAAGTGAAGCCAAAGGAATAACAAGTTAAAACACAGAAGTACACTCAAAGATTATGAAGAAGGCTCACTATACAGATACTTATTTGGCTTACGTACTTTATCTATAAAAATCATTATGTATGGTCATTATGTATACTGAATTGTAAAATGTAAGTTTTATGTAAGGAGTGTTTTAATCATTCAGGAAAGGATAATTGACATCATGAAACATCAGCAACAGTGACTTTGCAATGAGATTCCATAAGACATTGGATACAATCATAAGCATACACAGCATACACAGGGATATGCAGATACACAGAGCCCAGGGATACTGTTGTGAGGCAAAATAGCAACCTTAGGTGACACCCAGCTATCCAACAAAGCAAGATAGCGGTGGTATTAAAGGTTTGTTTCAATATTTTCCATAGTTGACCACAAGCCATGTTATGACGCAGAAGCTGCCTACTTTTTATTATATCTGTAAACATCATCATGTATGATCGTTATGCATACTGAATTGTAAAATATTGGATTAAATAGAGTTATAATTATTCAGCTGGTTGATATTGCCTAACCCTTGGTAGTTTACATAAGGATGATAATCTGCCCTAAAAAGGACAAGAATAACAGATGAGTGGTCAGTTTTACATTCCGTAGAACGTTCAAACTTCCGTTGTTGGAAAGCAATAGGTTACAACATTTGACCTTTTGAGTGACTGGAAGTTTTTAAATCTAATAATCACTAGTATCCCAAGCTTCAATTGCCCAGCTGCAAATTAAAGTTTTGCCAGAAAGCCATATGTCCCTTGGGGTAGATAAGGAACAAACAATAATTCAAGATATTGTGTATTTTGTGAAATTTTAACCTATAACTTTCTGAATCTTGGTGTTTATAACAAGCAAAATGTGTATTTATACACACTGTAAAAGGTAATTTGACCAAAATCTCTCTAGGTGCTTCTTAACTCATTAGTGCATCAAATGCCCTTATTATATTTCAAATAAAACATTTTCCAGTTGGATAACCATTTTTTGTTGAGCACCCAAGGATCTACCCTGGGCCCAATTCTTTGTACTATATCTATCTATTTGATACAAGGCAATTAAACCAATATCACTTGTTTTCCTTTTTTTCATTTAATATTATATTCAACATCACTTACCCACAGCAAAATGTGGCATTCATATGAGGAACATTATGATAATGTCTAAGCACCTTCCTTTTGATGATGCTGGTACCCTTGCTTACTGAGCTGATAACATAGATTTTGGATTCATTGCTGAAAATGGGGGCATTTGACCCTGGGGGTCAAGGAGACAATGGCCATGGGGACAGTCCAATAATCATATTCCCCAAACTTTGCCAAATCTGTCCCCAGTAAGCGTACAAACCCTTTCTTTTGATATCCAGCCACATTATCAGGAAAAAAAGTGCAACAGTGATGTTTCCAGCCTAATGTGAACACTTGTACCTAATACTTTGCTTACTTCTGGGGAGACTCTTTGTCACAATGTTTGGATTTTGTGGCAGGGCTACCAGATGTCTTTTTAACGCTGCCCCCCCCTCCATATCCTCTCCAAAATGGAGACATTTTGGTTAACCGCTGTGTGGTTAAATACTAGAGGTGTGCAAATGGGCTAAAAATGTTTGGGACATATTTTTTGGTTTGTTTTTGACCCATTCATTTCGGGCAACAAATTATGTTCCCTGACCATTTGATTCGGTTAAAAATTAGTCATCTTCAATCTTCTCCCTTCACTTCTCACTTCTCTATACTATCTTCAATCTTTAATCCTTAATCTGGTATTTTCTTGTCTTTGTTCGCACCTCCGCGGACATGAACGAGCAACTTCCACCAAAATGGTGGCGCGGCGGTAACGTCCTCCCCAATTCTCCACTCAGGGAAGACCAAACCTGAAAGAGCAAACTGAGGGCAATATGGTGGCGCTTGCGGTGACGTCTTCTCTCGATCCTCAAAGTGGGGGAGAAGATGTCACTGCAAGCGCCACCATATGGCCCTCAGGTGAACAGAGGGCAATATAGCTGTGAAGTCATCTCCCTGATCCTCCAATCAGAGGAGAGGACGTCACTGCAAGAGCAGTCATTTTGCCCTCAGTTGGCACTTTCAGTGACGTCCTCTCCCTCGATTGGAGGATCGGGGGGGGTCATTGCAGCTCAAAATTGCTGGGCAAGGAAACATTTAGATGAATAATTGATCATCAGCAAGTGTGACCACCGCTATAAAAGGTGAAGCTTTAGCAGTTTGCTGGTCTAGAGAGTCAGGGCCGGCCCAAGACTTAATGCCGCCTGGGGCGAAGTTTAAAATGTCGCCCCCCCCGACGCCGCCGGGGGGGATGGCATTTTAAACTTCGCCGACACCATTATCTACCCTACCCTGCTCCACCCCCGGTACTTACCTTTAAACAGTCCTGCGGCGAGTCTCCCTGCTCTGCCACGGTGCTGGCTTGTAATGCTGAGCGCCGTAAATTCACGTCACTTCCGGCGCTCAGCATTACAAGCCGGCACCGTGACAGAGCACGAAGACTCGCCGCAGAGGAGAGAGGGGCGCCGAGCGGGTAAGCGAAAACCACTCGGCGCCCCTCTCTCTCCTCCGCTTAAAAAAAAAAAGCGCTTGGGGCGGCAAAGTGCCGCCCCTTCAAAAGTGCCGCCTGGGGAAATTGCCCCAGTCGGCTCCATTGTAGGGCCGGCCCTGTAGAGAGTGTTAACACAATGCAAGGGAGGAAAGAAATCAGCAACAATCTTAGAGAAGCAATTGTTGCTGCTGTCAATTTTGTAAGACTTAGGCCATTTCCAAACAATATCCATCATTCTACAGTGAGAGAGATTATTCAAAAAATGAAAACAAACACTTGCAAATCTTCCAAGAGCGGATGTCTCAGCGAATGTCCCAGCAAATTCACCCCAAGGTCAGACCAGGAGAAAGCAAAGTGGAGATGTCTGGTCATAATGCACAGCATATATACACAAACACCCCATACCAACTGTCAAACCTGGTGGTGGAGGGGTGATGATTTGGGCTTGGAAACAGGGCCTGGAAACCTTGCAGTCATTAATTCGACCATGAACTCCTCTGTATGCCAAACTATTCTAATGTGAAGCCATCTGTCTGACAGCTAAAGCATGGCCTCAAATGGGTCATGCGACAGGACAATGATCCCAAGCACACCAGCAGGATTTATTTTTGTTGAATAAATCATGAAACACTCTATATGTTGTTCATCTGAGGTTGTATTTGCCTATTTTTTAGACCTGCTAAGGAACAGATGATTGGTATTATATATACTGATATGTAAAACCATAGAGGGTGTACTTTCTTTTTTGCACGGCTGTACAAGGGCAAAAATCACCTATAGCTAGTGACAATTAAGTAGTTCAACGGATTGTGATTTCTACACTCACTAATTAGTGATTTGGTGGTAGCTCGTAGATAGAAAACAATTATCAGATCACCAGTGAAAGTACAAATCTTGGAGTTGCTTAGCTATCCCTTACTTCCTTGGAAGGGAAGGAAGAGAGCAAATACGCTGCAGCAGCATCAATAGTATGAATGTAGCCCACCAAATAAAAGGTTCTCAATCAACGCAACCATGAATTAACTTATGCGCATGTCCCCAACACTGGACTCTGAAGCACCCAAAACAAATGACTACAAACTAAAGGAAATGGACCTTAAATATTAGAGGCACCTCCTCCTTCTGATGTTGAGCGGACTAATTGGTCACACCTCCACCTCACCATTAATAGGATCATTGATGTTTCCCGCAGGCAAGGGGGAATACATATTATACATGGATCGAAAAACGTACTGATTCTTCACACCTTCACCATGTCATTACTGTAATTATTGCAATGCCTAACTGTGAGAGTTCATTAGACAGAAGCACAATGGTCTAGGATCACTATAGTTCAGTCTTTACTAAACTAATTAAGATTATTCAAAAAACGGTAGGGGTACCTTTTGTGTCCTGTATCATAGGAGGCTACACATGATATATGCACAAATCCTGAGGTCCAGTGTTATTCCCAGCAAGAAGTGTTCTAGGTTGAGATGTAAATGATCTTTGGTATGCATTTTATAGGATTCGATGGGGGTATCCTTTTTTCCCTAAAGAAAGATTTCAAAGTATCTGCCGCTTTTTAAAATCCCCTACATTTGAACAGTTTCGTCTACCTGTAAATATTGCTCAATCAGTATACTACGCCTAAGGGTGGTAAATGTACCAATTTAGGAGACTAATCATGGCTAGGTTATCAATATGTTAGTGTTAAGCATTTGTTTATTTTGTGTTATGGCATGTCCAACAGAACTGAAGTCATTGTTGTTGTTGTTATGTTATTAATAGGTTTCACAAAATTTGAAAAATAAATTGAATCACCATGCCATAAGAAAAAAAATGAGTATATTTGAGTCTAGAGACATAATTGGTCTTTACTATGTATCTTTTCAAGTTTTAGCTTGTTTTGTATCTCTCACATAAGAAAATAAATCTTCTACAAACGTACTGAAATAATTGGATGACCAGGTAATTATTTCTCAATTTTTTTGTAAATTATAAAAGGTGGCCATCATAGGGTTTATGGGGAAAATAACTATGTATTTATTTTCAGAAATATAGCCTAATTCACAACCTATAATTAATAGCAGGTGAAGTTCAGATATATACTTGGGTGTGGGGTCTTCTGAAAGGATTCTGTGCCAGATAAATTCATAGTCAGAGGTATTCATTATGACAATGTTGCCTGCTTTATCGGATGGTTTAATCATGATTGAATGTTTTTTCGATAATTCCTTCAGGTCCTGTTCTTTTTTGTAAGATTTTTCTCACATTACAATCACATGCATTGATTTTTTTTCAACAAGAAGGGATTCTGACATAAGGGGTGTATGTAATGTGTATGTAATGGATTGCTCTACTAAACTCTCTAGGTCCAATAGGACCTTATAATCCTTATTAGATAGACCCAACAATATAGGCTACATGTAGGACATGTAAAGAGGTGCATGGAAAGAGTTAAAAAAAATACAGAAACATACTTTTTGAGAAGGAAACAAAACTAAGAACAAAATCATTATTTATCGCCCACCAAGCTCTATCTCTAGAAAAAAAAGTACAGATCGTATTAATCTATCAAAACAATGACACAGAATACTATGGTTGGTATGGTGATGCGATAAAAAGCATCTTTGGAGTACACACACACAAAAAAGTAAAGCACTGAAGGTTAAGTATTAACTATGAGGGCTCCATCACTAGGCCTAGATCGAGGGGGACAACCTATAGCAGTATGATATACCCCATATTACGGGATGGCGGTTTGTCAGGTGCTTTGATGGGGGGGGTGGCTATAGGGATGGTTACTTAAAGAGGATCAGCACATGGTATGTCATAATTCCAATTTATCTTACCTTGGTTGTTTCATCACGTGTTTTGTGCTGTTTCTTCAAGCCTTGTTTGGTTCATCATGGCTTCTAGGAATTTAGAAGAGATGGTAGTGTCCATCAGGAGGGCTGCTGTGCAGAATTGAGAGGGATTGCTGCAATAGAGGCTAAGAGATCTTAAAGGTAATGCTCCCTCCTTGGCTGACTTACAATCTACACCCAGAGCTCCAGGCCATTTGCCAGGCTCACTTCTCGACCTGCTGCACCCCTGCAGACTAAACAAACGTATGGCCCAAGTGAGAAGAGGAACAAGAAATCGATTTCTGGGGTCCTGCCCTCCTGGCCTGCTTCCCCTCAGTCTGACCAACCTGTACATAATTTTTAAATAGATTCTATGTGTAATATTTTAATTATATATTCTTTGGGATGCGGTGACAGAGAAGATTCAGATGCTGTTCCAGTTGCTAGGCAGTGGAGGGAGGGCTGAAGCCCCAGCCTATTCACTCAGCATGGAGCTTTTGCTCTGGATCCATCAGCTTTCCTGGCTTTCAAAACCATTTTTTTTAGAATTCTGGTAATTCTGCCCCATGTGCTATTTCTGGAGTCTTTAAAGCCAGCCAATCAAATTGGTATTTTAACCCTTTTCATGCATAAATTCTACTACCACAAACAACTTTGTGTTAGTAATTTTATCACATAAATTGTACTTCAGATGTGAATTTACAGCTCGTGGTATATGTCACTGTCAAACAACAGCTGCAGACAAGCAGGAAGTCTTGCTGATTCTGCAATGGGAGAGGTGTACGAATGCTTTGAGGCCCCTTTGGGCGCTTATCTTAAACCTGCGATTAAGGAGGCAATATGGAATGGACAGTATGTTGAGATTTTCCCTCCCTATTGCCTTGGGGCTCCAGGTTTACTGTCCCCACTCATAGTCACCAGTCTTCCTTTCACAACCAACAGAGCGTCACCTCCAGGCAAACATTTGTTGGCAATTTAACCAGGGCCAGTGTAAGTGGAGGAACCTGTGCAAATTACAGCATGAGTGTTCAGGCTGCTCCAGTTTCCACCATCTTACCAAATGCTTCAAGAAATCTAAAAAGGGTAAGGGTCCATGAACAAAGTCGAGGATGCCATTATGCGTAAACAAGATGCGGCCTTGACTGAGGTGGTATAAGGACAGTGTTGTTGCAGACCCACTGTAGTCCGATTTTGATGTAGGGTTTAAGATTCTATTTAAGGAGCGTGTCACTTTGCCGCCCTTGCTCATCCTGAACTAGTTCAGAACAAAATACAAAAGGAAGTGTCCCTTGGCATGCCCTTGCACCTCTCCTCCTCTGCCCAATCTTGGGGTTTCCCCATAGGAATGGTGCTCAAGGATGAGCCAGGCAAATTTTGTCCCATTTGTTACCTCTCCTTTCCAAGGGTGGTTGGTGAATGATGACATTAATCCAGAGGTATGTTGTGTTTCATATACTTACTTTGATCAAGCGGTTCATTGGGTTTGCCTTTTTGGCAGGGGTGCTATTTTAGCCAAATCATTTGGCCTTTTGGCTGCATCCTGTTCACCCCTCCTGTGGGTGAGAGGATGGTTTTTATGTAGATGCTTCCCTATGGAATGTTCAATCTTGTGTTTCTATTTTGAAACATACAGCTCCTTCTTGGAGTGGGTTTTTCAGGAGTAGTCGGGGTCAGTCATACATTACCTGGACGATTTTTTTAAGTCCTCCTAATGCCCACCTTTTCGCCGTGCTGCTGAGCATCATCCTGCAGGTGATGTCTTGGTTCAGAGTTCCCCTGTCAAACGAGGAGACAGAGGGCCCAAGTTCTCGACATTGAGATTTATGCAAAGCAAATGTAATGACATTTGCCCGAGGATAAGGTCACAGACGTTAGTTGCCCAGGCACTGGCTGCTAGCAATGCTATCACATTGTGCCAACTCCAGCCCCTTCCAGGCAAATTAAACTTTGCCTGTGGCATCATCCCAATGTGAAGAATTTTTTTTTGCAGGCGGTTATCTCTTGCTAATGCAGGGGTTTGGGCTCTGCCTCACTTTATCTGCCACTCCACTGATTTTAAACCATTTTGCCTGAGAAATCTGTTTCAAATGCTGACTGATGCATTGAGTCCATTGTAAATTTATACCTGAAGTACAATTTGTGTGAAAAAACAAAACACAAAATAATTTCCTACCACAAAGTCTGACAAATGCTGTTGGTAAAATAAGTGCATGGAAAGTGTTAAAATACCAGCATCCTTGAGGAGTCTATTTTTCAAAAATATATGGTTGGATAGGGATAAATTGAAGTAGCTGACATGAAAGATGTCCCAAATAGGGCATGGGGACAGGACGATCAGATTTGAAAAAAATTGTTTTGAAATAACAAAATGCTACTTTTACTTATAACCCTATAAAAAACATAAAAATCTTGGTTATTTCTAAACTCAGAACACATCATAGAATCTACATAGAATCAGTAGGAAAAATGGTTTTTCAAATAAAAGTGAAAAAAGTGCCTTTTTAATTTGTGTTCATGTATTTTTCTATATACATCCATTCTTAAAGTACCCCTGGAATTGGGTAGTGAGATGGGTTGTTGATTTTCTGAATATGGCTTGTTCTTTCTTACCTACAGTATCTCATGCACCTAATGCATGGAGGGGTACCTAGGATCAGGGCTGGCCCTACAATGGAGCCGACTGGGGCAATTGCCCCAGGTGGCACTTTTGAAGGGGCGGCACTTTGCCGCCCCAAGCGCTTTTTTTTTAAGCGGAGGAGAGAGAGGGGCGCCGAGTGGTTTTCGTTTACCCGCTCGGCGCCTCTCTCTCCTCTGCGGCGAGTCTCCGTGCTCTGCCACGGTGCCGGCTTGTAATGCTGAGCGCCGGAAGTGACGTCAATTTACGGCGCTCAGCATTACAAGCCGGCACCGTGGCAGAGCAGGGAGACTCGCCGCAGGACTGTTAAAAGGTAAGTACCGGGGGGGGGGTAGGGTAGATAATGGCATCGGCGAAGTTCAAAATGCCGCCCCCCCGGTGTCGGCGGGGGGGGGGCGGCATTTTAAACTTCGCCCCAGGCGGCATTAAGTCTTGGGCCGGCCCTGCCTAGGATGTATGTCAACAACTGACTTATCCGATTAGACTTTCACTCAAATCTGGAAAAAATATGTAATGCTCATAATTACTTAATCTATGTTAGAATCTGTCACATTCACATATTTTAGTAGAACTAAATGAATTTATTAATACTGCCATTAGCTTATGTTTTTTCCTTCTACTGGGAGGCTGTTCCATTTGTCTACCACCCTCTCAGTAAAGCAAAAATTCTTCACATTGCTTCTTAGCCTCTTACTCTAAAGTTTTAGATTATGAGCTCATTTGAACATTTGAAATAAACATTCTTCCTGCACTTTGTTAAATCCTAGTAAGTATTTAAATGTTTCTATCCAGTTTATTTCCCTTTAGTTTTTGTGTGTGATTGTTATCAGTGCAGAAGCTACTTTTCTCAGTAAGGCAGGTACGCTGAAAAAACAGTTTGCTTCATTGATCCTTATACTTTAATCATTTTCCTCATGTTTGGTATATGAAAAAGTGTCTTACAATTTTGTTTTCCAACCCTTAATAAACTTGCTTAAACCTTTGACTGTGTATTTATCATCTCATATTCCAAAAGTTAGTATTTTGTTCCCTATGTTGGCATTATGCAACATGTTTATATTCCCTGACAGCAAAAGGAATACATTATATAAATAATTAATTAAATACTGTCTATTGCATTGTCTATTTTTTGTCACAAGCATTCATTAAGTCATTAATTGCATGAAATCTCGCTCTGCAGCAAAACTATAAGGGACTAAAATCTTTAGAGAACAGAATCTAATGTTCTTGTCTATGCGCATTACTATTTATTTTCTGATCCTCCTTTTTCTCCCACGTACATGTCAGTCACAAAAATCAGGTATCTGACTTGCAGCTGTCACAATTTTGCTTTTACTTTTAACCATCTGAAAGCCTGCAAAATAATGTATTTTACTTTATTACAACATTTTGTAAATTTCCCAAAAAATTTCAATGGTTGTAAATAATAGAATTTGCAGGAATGCAGGAATGTATGATATACAAATATTCTTTGTTCTAGGGATAGGCATAATCACCTGCCAACTATTAGTAGGTATGCAATAGCCTTCCGAAGGGACTGTAGCCTCTGAAAAGGCTGACACCCACCTCATGCATGGCACCACCGCTTTTCAGCCAATCAGGTGATCAGGACAATCGTGCTGCGCAAGGAGGTCCCGAAACTGTGTTGTATCATCCCAACAAAGAAAAGAAATTATGTAAATACCCAGAAAGTGTAATTTTTCCCATCTTATAACCAAATGGAAGGAATGAAACTGTGTGAAAATCTAACAGTTTAATCAACAATTGTGCAACATAGGAAAGTAGCATCAGCTACTACACCACAAACTAGCCAAACACAAATAGTATACATGGCAAGAAATATATTAATAAAATTAATAATCTGTACTGTGACATAACAGGAAAAAGGACAAACAAAATAGACATACACAAGAAGAAAACAATTAATTAAAAAAAAAACATTTTGTTTCTTTTTTCTTATCATTTAACTCCTCTTATTCTGCTCTTACTCTAGTAGTATGTCTTAAGGAAGGCAAAACTGGATGGAGTAGCAGTTCACATGAACGGATCTGAGCTGACGTCTGAGAGTAAAATAGAAAGGGATCTACCTGCCTCTGACCAAAGGCCTTTTCTATTAGCTTGTAACAATGACGTCTATGGACTGTAGCTAACAACAGATGTTGATGAGATAAAGCTTCGGCTAACTCATTCCCCTGCTCCTGCAATTTTTGTTATTTTTCTTGGGGAATTCCCTAAAGACAACATCCTTGTGTCCAAAATAAAAAGGAGGGAATATTGCAAGTGAGTGATTTTTGCAAACTTACTACAAACCCCAAGGTCTAAAAAAGTCCATGAGGTAATTGCTCTGCTGGATTAGCATTGTAGAATACAGATGTACTACCAGAATATCTTCTTGATAATATAGACATATAAACCTTTTGCCTGATGTGAGATATCAATGATTTACCGTATTGGCTCGGATATAGACCGTCCCCGTATATAGGCCGCACCCTAAAAGTTTGGTGCTTTTTTAAAGAAAAAGTTTTTTTAATAGACATGCTGCCACTCTGTCCCCCCCCCCCCCGAGATATGCTGCCACTCTGTCCCCCCGTTGTCGGGCGCTAGACCCCGAATATAGGCCGCATCCCCACTTGAAAGACTTAAAGTGGGGGAAAAAAGTGCGGCCTATATTCGAGCCAATACGGTACTTTTGAAACAAGTTCTGTATTGTCATATACATATTGTATATGTCATTGTAGCAGAATTAACACTTGTAAGATGCATGTGAGTGTACATTCTTCAATCGTCATCAGATGCATGAAACGTTTAGCAATACAGAAAATAAAGAAAAGGGTTATTTTACAGCAAAACAAAACCCCAGGTGGATACATTGTTGCACACTTTATCATTATAAATTGGTCTGAATTAAGTGATCAGAAGAGTTTACCTAACCAAACAGGTCTATAAATATATGTGTAAAGCATTGCTTGGTTGACAGGATTTTTAATATACTGTCCCAGACAGTTTTGTGCCCAGTTTTGTGCCCAGGCTCTTCTGTTACACACTGTCCACCTGGTCCTGCTAACATCTTTCTTGACCACTTCTCTTCATGGCTTCCCCTCCTTGTTACTTGTGTCATCCTTGGAGACTTCAACATCCCACTTGATACCGCTTTGAGTCCCATCACTTCAAAATATCCATCACCTCCTTTTTTTGATCTCACTCTCCTACTCATGGCGAGATTAAGAGCATCATGGGCCTGGTGCTGAGAATTTTGATGGGCCTTTTTATGGAAATAAATAAAATAGACAGAATTTTAACTCCTTGGCATCCATGTGTACTGGGAAAAGAAGACATTAGTGCTCGGCAGATAATATAGGATAGAATGTTACGTGATGGGATTGGGATATATACATGGAAAGCCTGAAGCCACAATTTAGTGCCACTAAAACTTTTTAATAAATTATGCAGATTGAAATGGAGTAAATAACACAAAACATTTACTTTTTCTCTCACTGATTTCTGGGTCCAAACTGTTTTGTCCTCTGAAGTGACTACAAATTCAGGAGGGTGTTTTATCTCTGCATAAGTATTAAATAGTTCAATTTACTCTTACAGTAACTAACGTACCAGGAAACAGATGACCAACTACACAAACCAGGACAGGCTCTGCCACACCGACAGCCAAACATACACATACCAGGACAGGCTCTGCCACACCAACACCCAGACAGACACACCAGGACAGGCTCTGCCATACCGACACCCAAACACATACACCAGGGAAGGCTCTGCCACACCGACACCCAAACACACACATACCAGGACAGGCTCTGCCACACTGACACCCACATCTGGATGGGCTAAGCTAGAACAATAAAAAAGGATTTTCCACACTGCTTTGTCGTTGACCCCCTTTTGTGTTTTTGCCCCCTTGTGTATCACCCCCTTGTGTATTTATGCCCCAGCCTGCCCCTCACTTTAGTATTGATTTATGTAATAGCCCCAGCTGCCCCCCCTGTGTATTGATGCTGCCAGCCCAGATAAAATGCTGCCCTGCACTATGGGCAGGGCCGGACTGGCCCACCGGGATACCGGGAAATTTCCCGGTGGGCCGGAAGGTTCGTGGGCTGGGCGGCCAGCAGACTAACAATGAAGACAGCCGCTGAGCGGCTGCAAATGGCATTGAACGCCTCCCTCGGTGCCAGGGGCGGGCTGGGCAGGGGGGCAATTGCCCCCCAGGCTGCCCAAAATCTAATCAAAGCGGCCGCTGGGTGCTGATGCGGCCGGCCGGCATCAGCACCCAGCAGCCGTGTGCGATGGCCGTCAAATAGGTCTGATTATGAGACTAAGATCCAGATCCCCCGCAGCGATGCAGAGGACCTGGATCCTCCTGTGTTAACCCTCCCCCCAACTTACCGGTGCTTCTGAGTCCCCGGTGCTTAGTCCGGGCTGCGTGTAGAGCTCTACGCGATATAATCGCGTAGAGCTCTACACGATACAATCGCGTAGAGCTCTACACGCTTCCTGGACTAAGCACTGGGGACCCAGATGCAGGGGACCTGGATCCTCCTGTGTTAACCCCCGACCCAACTTACCGGTGCATCTGAGTCCCCGGTGCTTAGTCCGGGCTGCGTGTAGAGCTCTACGCGATATAATCGCGTAGAGCTCTACACGATACAATCGCGTAGAGCTCTACACGCTGCCGGGACTAAGCACTGGGGACTCAGAAGCACCTGTAAGCTGGAGGGGGGGAATAACACAGGAGGATGCAGGGGACCTGCATCCTCCTGTGTTATGCCCCCTCCAACTTACCGGTGCTTCTGAGTCCCCGGTGCTTAGTCCGGGCAGTGTGTAGAGCTCTACGCGATTCGCGTGGAGCTCTACATGCTGTCCGGACTAAGCACCTGGGGCTCAGATGCAGGGGACCTGGACCCTCCTGTGTTATGCGCCCCCCCCAACTCAGAAGCACCGGTAAGTTTGGAGGAGGGAGGGGGAGTGTTAAATGGGGGTGTAAGGCATTTCTGGAGGCAGAGTGCTCTGTGAAATGCCTTTTAACCCCTTTAATGCCACTCTGCCTCCTGAAATGCCTTAAACCTCCCTATATGCCACTCTTCCCCATAATATGCCTTTTAACCCTCTAAGTGCCAGAGTGGCATATAGGGTTAAAAGGCATATCATGGGGCACAGTGGCATATAGGGTTAAAAGGTATATCATGGGGCACTGTGGCATTTAGAGGGTTAAAAGGCATATCATGGGGCACAGTGGCATATAGGGGGTATAAGGCACTTCTGGGGCAGATGTGCATAACTGGGGGGCAGGTTGAAAAATAGAAGGAAATAAAACCAAAATATTTTTCTCAAGCATACCTTTTATTAAAAAAAGTGTTTAAATGAATTAACATTTACTGGTAAAACTTTTTTCCTATAGGGTCGTCTTATATTCAGGCTTTTTCTTTTTTTCCTAAATTAATATTAAGATTTGGGTGGTCGTCTTATAATCAGGGTCGTCTTATAATCGAGCAAATACGGTATATATATATATATATATATATATATATATATATATATATATGTAAGCATGAATGTGTACTTGTGTGTCTGTGTGTGAGAGCACGGATGTGTACTTTTGTCTGTGAGCATGGATGTATAATAGTGTTAGTGTGTATGTGTGAGCATGGGTGGGTGATTTTGTGTATGCGAGCATGGATGTGTACTTGTGTGTGTCTGTGTGTGAGCATGGATGTGTAAGTGGGGTGAGATGGAGTGTGTGTTAGTGAGGATGAGTAAGTGTGTGTAATTTGTGTGTTTACATGTTTTATGTTGGAAGGAGGGGTGCAAGGGGCAAAGAAGGCACAGACTAGCTGTTAAAGTTGGGGAGCCTGCGGTGAATTTTCACATCAGGGCTCAGTGGTTTCTGTGTTAGTGAGCCAGGGGCGTACCTAGAGTATTTGGCACACTGGGTGGATCCCGTATGTGGCACCCCACCCCCATTTTAAAATGTAAAGACATTTGGCAAGAATCTGAAAAAAAGTAAATGATTAACTTACCAATAAATTAAATAAATTTAAATAAACTGCCTTTTATTGGTTGGTGGCAGAAGAGCCCCTCTGCAGACGACCAATAGAGTCTCTTTTTTACAGACATTTAAAATCCTGGCGCCAAAGCTGCTGCGTACTGTTACCACTTTAACCCCATATTAACCTCTGCTAAAAAAAAGTCAAAAAACAAAGAAAAAAAATGAACTTGAATAACAAACACTACTATTCACCCGAAAAGAACACGGGAACAGGCAAATATTATGGAATACAAATGTTTTTTTTTCCACAAAGATGAACACGAGGACAAACACAAAGACGAACACTTGGCCTGCACCCAAGTCTAGTATTTACTAGGATTCATATAGCTGGTATAGATCACAGGGCACCCACTCCAAAGGCCAGCCCTGGCACCCAGATTGCACAAATAGGATTTACCCCAGTACCCAGATTGCAGCCACAGGACTTGTCCCAGCACCCAATTTGTATCCACAGGATTACCCAGTAACCAGATGGCAGACAAAGGATTTGCCCCAGCACCCAGATTTCATTAACAGGACTTGCCCCAGCACCCAGATTGCACTCATGGGGCTTGCCCCAGCACCCAGATTGCACAAAAGGGACTTGCCCTAGCACCCAGATTGCACCCAGAGGACTTGCATACGGGATCTGCCCAGCGTGCCAAATACTCTAGGCACGCCCCTGGCTCACTAACACAATTACCCAACCCAAAACACACAGAAGTAAATTTAAGAGATGAATATAATTCAGGGGTAAAACAAGGGAAACAAGTTCCCATGGCCCAGACCCCATTGGAGCTGCAGCTAAAAATTGCCCAGAAGAAATCATACCATGTTGATAGTTCCTTTATCAGAATATATTAAATAAATAAATAAATAAAAATGGAAAGAAAAAAAAAATAGAAAAATGTATTAATATACAACAGGCCAATAGCGGAGTCAGAGATCCCGCTCACGCACATGATAAACATGATAAAACCTTCCTTGCAGGTCACAGCCACTACCTGGACTGATACAAAAAAGGTATTGTGAAAAAATGTCAGGAACCATGGCCCCCTATGGGGCTGTGCCAGAGGCTGATAAGCTAAATCCGCCCTCACTGCAACAATACCAGGGGCTGGAATCACAGTAATTGCTAAATGGTGGTGAATCTCCTCATTCAACCAGGGGACCGCATTGCTCAAATGTTATCATGTCCATAAGTGGGGGGAAAGTAATAAAATGACAAACCCCAAACTGCCACCAAATGTTATATGAGGAATAACTCATTATAGTCTCAGATACCCTGGATATTACAATCAGGTGTATGTGTTGTGGATTTACTTGTGCAAAGCTATCACCTACTTTGCAATCTACTTGCTTGATCTCTGGGGGTCACTGACGTTATGCGAAGGCAATTACCGTATTTGCTCGATTATAAGACGACCCTGATTATAAGACGACCCCCCAAAATCTGAATATTAACTTAGGAAAAAAAGAAAAAGCCTGAATATAAGACGACCCCAAAGGAAAAAAGTTTTACCAGTACATGTTAATTCATGTAAACTATTTTTTTTAATAAAAGCTATGATTGAGAAAAAGATTTTTTTTGTTTTTATTTCTTGTATTTTCCAACCTGTCCCCCAGTTACGCACATCTGCCCCCGGCTTGCCACTCCAATATGGCACTGTGGCCCATGATATGCCTTTTAACCCTCTATATGCCACTGTGCCCCATGGTATGCCTTTTGACCCCCTATGTGCCACTCTGCCTCCAGAAATGCCTTATACCCCTATATCCCATTCTGGCATTTAGGGGGTTAAAATGCATATTATGGGGCAGAGTGGCATATAGGGAGGTATAAGGCATTTCAGGAGGCAGAGTGGCATTAAGGGAGTTAAAAGGCATTGTATAGAGCACTCTGCCTCCAGAAATGCCTTATACCCCTATATGCCACTCTGGCATTTAGGGGGTTAAAAGGCATATTATGGGGCAGAGTGGCATATAGGGAGGTATAAGGCATTTCAGGAGGCATAGTGCTCTATTAAATGCCCTCTTAACGCCACTCCAGAAATGCCCTATGCCCCCATTTAACACACACACACCCTATACCCCCATTTAACTAACACACACACACACACACCCTCTCCCTCCCTCTCACCCTCTCACCCTCTCTCCCTCTCTCCCTCCCTCTCTCCCTCCCTCCCTCCCTCCCTCCCTCTCTCCCTCCCTCCCCCTCTCTCCCTCCCTCCCTCCCCCCTCTCTCCCTCCCTCCCCCCTCTCTCCCTCCCTCCCTCCCTCCCTCTCTCTCTCCCTCTCTCCCTCTCTCTCTCTCTCTCTCTCTCTCGCTCTCCCTCTCTCTCACCCCCCTTCCCCCCCCTCTCTTACCGGTGCTTCCAGCCGGGGCAGCGGGTTGACGTCGCCTTCTGCTGCAGCCGGAAGGAGGTGTGGCTAGCAGCGGGGGTTTGTATGCGTCCGTCGCGTATACTTTCCCCGCCTGTCAGAGATCAGAGTTCCCCGCACCGGTGCGGGGAACTCTAATCTTTGACAGTCGGTGAAGGTCTATGCGACGGACGCAGACAACCCCCGCTGCTAGCTACACCTCCTTCCGGCTGCAGCGGACGTTGTCTACGCGGATCGCGTAGACGTCAACCCGCTGCCCCGGCAACACAGCAGGAAGCACCGGTAAGTGTGTGTATGGGGGGGGGGTCGGGTGAGACAGGAGGATCCAGGTCCCCTGCAGCGGTGCGGAGGATCTGGGTCTTAGTCTCCTAATCAGACCTCTATTTGAGGTCTGATTAGAAGACGACCCCGATTAGAAGACGAGGGGTATTTTTCAGAGCATTTGCTCTGAAAAAAACCTCGTCTTATAATCGAGCAAATACAGTATACCCAGAATACCTGAGCTTATCGATAAGTATCACTGCGGTATGCATCAATGGTGTTGTATTATGTTTTGTATTGTCCTTGGAGTGGGTCACTGTGGTACAAGACTGCCAGGGAGCCTTCAAGATAAGTCCCGCTTGAGATAAGAATTGTTTTAAGTGACAAGGCATGGATGTGGTTCCGTTCCTGGACAGGGTATAACGGTAGCAAATAAGGTAAATTAATATGCTGAAATAATGGATGGTGTGGTTAACAACAACCTAACCACTCTGTGATTAATAAATGAGGCAATTAGTCAAATTCGTAAAGTGCTCCTGCAAAATCGTATGGCCCTTGATTATTTGCGGCCATACAAGGAGACACTTGTTAAGTAATAGGAGAAGACGAAATCTGCACCTGGATAGGTAACAATCATGATTCTATTCAAGAACATATTGATAAGCTTCAAAACAAAGCACGTAATATCTCTTATGAGTACTGGAATCATTTCAGTTAGTTGGGATCCGTGGGACCCTGGCTGAATGATTTGATGTCCAGTTTTATAAAGCCAATATGTTATAGGAATATTGATACTACTGTGTGTGATAGGATGGAAACTAATAGCATGCTGTGTTTCTTCTAGAACTAGGTGTGGCGGAAGTGGGGCTCAATAAAACACCGACGTCCTGCTCAACAGCTCATGGAAGCTCACTGCCCCGTCCATCAAGGAACAGATAGAGATGCTCTGCATTGACTTAAAGAGAATGGATTTTGATCCCGCTATCTGTGACGACAAGAGACACACTTAGTGAAGTATCTGAGAGTCACAGAGCTTTTCTTCATTAGGTGGGATGTTAATAGTGTAAGTGTTCCCAGACACAGGAGTCAAGGTTCGTGTGTAATACATTTAAATTTTTTTTACTCCTGGGCCCGGTCACGACAGGATTAATCAGGTAATCAGTATATAACTTGTAACTTAGGCATCGGACGTCAACAAGTACAGACCACTGTGCGAAATAGATAAGGAAACCCACAAGCACATAAGAACAACATGGCAAATGACCTCTCTTTAAAGTGCCCGGCCAGCATCATAGAATAGAGGGCCAGCCTGCGTCATGGAGCAGAAGCGCCAGAGACAGAGAGGCACCGAGCAGTTGCTGAAAACTCTTTCATGAGCGATTGCTTGGCTCCTCTCTGTCTCCTCCATTCCCTGCCACCTGGTTGTCGTGCACCCCATGCACCCGCCTTAGCGCGCCCCTAACCCCCACCATCACATTGTGAGCTCCTGCTTCCCAGTCCAAGGGAACACAGGCAGTGGGGATTTGCAACCCTCCAAACACTCGGACAGCTACAGAGTTATTGGTCTGTTCAACAGCGGACACCAGAGTCATCATGGCCCTGGTGTCCCATAATCTTTCCGGCTGGACCAGAGTGATCATGGCCCTGGTGTCCCATAATCCTTGGGCTGGACCCTACACCAATGGAACCTGCACCACCACCATCAATGGTTGGGTCTTGGACCTTAACCCTACTCAAGAATTTCACCCAACATCCAGTTAGTTTTGTAACCACTATTTATCAATTAATAATTGTTTTGTGTTCTCAACAATCTATAGAGTTTTTCGAGCAGCATAAATGTGCAAAGATATGCTGTAGTCCCTGTATATCAATAATGAACTAATATATACAGTTTTTCCAATTCATTCCACTTCAAAATTTTATGCACTACACCAGGGGCGTCCAACATGCGGCCCGCGGGCCAAATGCGGCCCGCGGAACCTCGAGGTGCGGCCCGCGTGAGATCGGCAGCCAGGATCACAAGAGCCCTGCTTACTTGTGGGAGGGTCTATTCTCTGCTCCAGTTCTGCTTCCTCTGTGGGGAGAATGAGGGAGGCCGCGCCCCCTGCTGAAATCTGTGAGCGGCATCGAGAGCTGTAGAGCAGGTAAGGGGGTGGGGTAGGTTGTGTGAATGAGTGTCTGATTGAGGGAATGAATCTATGAATGAGTGTGTGTGTGATAGCATGGATGTGTAAGTGCTGGAACCTAGGCATGATGGGACTGTGATTGCTGTTAGCAATCACACTCCTATCATGCCAAGTCAGCCAGTACATGCTGAAACCTGGCTAGCTGCCCCCTTGTGTATTGATGCTGCCAGCAGTATGGGGTCTGCACTTACAGCCACCCTGTACCAGCACGTATTGGTTGACTTGGGATGATAGGAGTGTGATTTCTAACCGCTAACAGCAATCTGCCAACAGCAATCACAGTCCCATCATGCCTAGGTTCCAGCATTTACTGGTTGCCTGGGTATAAAAAGAGTGTTTGCTGTTAGCAATCACACTCCTATCATGCCAAGTCATATTGTTGATTTTTTTTTTTTTGTCCAATTGTGGTGTATTACGTTTACTAAGTGTGGTTACACACTAAAATTGGACAAAAAATACAATGCCCAGCCAACCAGTACATGCTGGAATCTGGGTATGCCTGAGATTGCTGTTAACAATCATAATATATAATTTTTTTGTACAATTTTGGTGTGTGACTTTTATTAAAAGTGTGTGTGGGGGGGTCACTTTCAGTTTCGGCTAAGTGAACCCTGAATTTTTGGTTTTGGTCCAGAATTTTCATTTTAGTGCATCCCTAAAATAAATAGAACTATTTCATTTTAACTTATCCAGAATCCCGCATTTGTACGCCCAGAAATCCCAGAAATCAGTGAGAGGAAAAGTAAAGGTTTTATGTCATTTACTTTATTTTAATCTGCATATCTTATTAAAGGCCATATTTTCTCTCAGTGAAAAATCAGTGCGGCCCTCGCACGTATACAATTCTGATGAAGTGGCCCACTGCAGAAAAAACTTGGACACCCCTGCACTACACTATTAAATTGACACTTGCAGTATGGCAGATTAGCATCAATCTCAGCCTCAACACTGTAACTGACTGCCTCACACTCCGACTCTCATCAGTCTGTAACTGTTACTGACAAGTTAAAATTGCATCAGCACACTTCTATATCTAATGCTTATCCTTTCCTCTTGTAAGTGCTGAAAGGAAGTGCTGAGTGAAAAAAGTAAAGAAAAACTCAACAATCACAGTTCATAACTATCAATGAGATAGTCTGTGCTGACTTTTGGACTTCTTCTACCTATCAGTTACTTAGATCTAATCTCCTACACACATCCCTACCTATTTTATCTCGTCAAAGAGCACCAAAACATCTTGTAATGGCAGG
The DNA here is from genome assembly GCF_027358695.1 of Spea bombifrons. Taxonomy (NCBI): domain Eukaryota; kingdom Metazoa; phylum Chordata; class Amphibia; order Anura; family Pelobatidae; genus Spea; species Spea bombifrons. The sequence continues at coordinate 21,190,916 of NC_071092.1, read as the reverse complement.
AAAACATGGCAAATTAATGAATTTTGTGGAACCTTTTAACCATTTGTTTACGTTTGTTTCATTGGGGTCCCTCCTCATTGTACGAACGCACAAAATTGGCAAATTTTGATAAAAATAAAGTTCATATAAATTTGAATGTACAATTCTATTATGCACCTGCCTGAAAATATTATATTGTGCAACAAAACCTCTGTTTTAAAAATGAAAACAGCATAACAACTTGGAAAATGTAATTTTAAGTTGATGCTAGCTACTGAATCAGTCTCTTTGTACTGTGCAACCACCATGCAATACCAGGGGAGAAAGTTGTTTATTTAATCACTATGGAAACTAATCAATAATAGGATCAAAGTTCTCTACACAGATAAAACTGCTTCTGTGACCAATGAAGCTTTCTATGATGAAAATCCATAACCATGGAGACTGAGGTATTATAGATCTGTCATCAAATATCATCCACAAAAAATTGTTTTAGTCTAACAAAAAAATCCATTATACAATGCAGTCAGTCACTATGGGAACAGAAGAAAAAAATTAGATGCACACAGCGTTTAGCAATTTATCGTAATATACTTTGAAGTTGCCCCTTTGTAACCACTAACTTGTTTCATCTCTATAATGGGCTAGATCACTTACTTTCACTTGGATGGGAGGGTCTTAGCAATTTATGAAGAGACTGTGTCATTAACTTTTTTTAATTATACATTTAATATATTTCTAAAGAGTGATGTAATTCAGAGGTCTACAAATTTGTTGGGATCTAGGAGCCTGCAAAAAAGGGATTTTTTCCCCACAACAATACTAATTAACACACACCCTAACATATTTACTTGGAGTATTGTGTACTCCATGGATTACAGGATAAACCTTACCAGGACAGGTTAAAGGCTCTTAACCTATATTGCCTGGAAGAAAGATGTGACAGGGGGATATGATAAAAATATTTAAATACTTAAAGGGAATCAACAAGATAAAGGAAGAGTGTTTATTTAACCCCTTAAGGACCCCTTTTTGTACCCTGTGGGACCGAGGCTGTTTTAACACTTTTGTGGTGCTTGTGTTGAGCTGTAATTTTCTCCTCACCCATTTAGTGTACCCACGCAAGTTATGTATTGTCTTTTTCAGGACAAGACGGGCTTTCTTCAGATACCATTATTTTGATCATATCATCTTATTTACTATTAAAAAAACAAAACAAAAATCATGGTGACAAATTGCAAAAAAACACATTTTATGACATTTATTTGAAAAATCTTTTACTCACCTAAAAAAGCAAGTAAAAAAACTAGCTAAATAGATTCTACTACTTGTCCTGAGTTTAGAAATACCCAATGTTTTCATGTGTTTCAAGTACAAGCAGCGTTTTATGATTTCCAAACCTTTTTTAACAAATCTGGTCAGTCTGCCTCCATCTCCTCTTTGGAACATCTTTGAAGCCGGTTATCTCAATTTAACCCATTCAAACCTTATTATTTTAACCCTTTCCATGCACCAATTATACAACCACACTTTCTCAAACTTTGTAATAGTAATTTTTTTTTTTCACACAAATTGTAATTTAGTTATAAATATACAGGTCCTGGTATATGTCACTGTCAAACAACCCCCCAATATGTGTTCAGCAACATCTCCTGAGTACAGTGATACCCCACATGCATGGGTTTGCCAGATTGTTTGGCTGGCAAAAGGCTACTTTTGGGGCATGCGTAATTCAGGTTTTCAACACAGACTTTTAGCATCTGGTCATTCTGCCTCCATCTCCTCTTTGGAATATCTTTGAAGCCGGTTAACTCAATTTAACCCATTCAAACCATATATTTTTGAAAACTAGACACCCCAGGGTATTCCAAATGCTGTTATTTTAACCCTTTCCATGCACCAATTATACAACCACACTTTGTCAAACTTTGAAATAGTAATTTTTTTTATTTTAATTTTATATTATTTTTTCACACAAATTGTACTTTAGTTATAGATATACAGGTTCTGGTATATGTCACTGTCAAACAACACCCCAATGTGTGTGCACATCTCCTGAGTGCAGTGATACCCCACATGCATGGGTTTGTCGTGTTGTTTGAGATTTAAAATGCCACATTTTGGAAGTGCGCTTTTTTTCTCCATTTTGGTCAGTCTGTACCTATGCCCTATCTTTGAGCTCGGCCACTCCAATTTACACCATCAAGACATTTTTTTTTATATTAGACACCCCTTGGGTATTTTAAGTGCTTTTATTTTAACTCTTTCTATGTTGAGATTTTTGAGAAATTTTAGCACTTGCTCAAAATAATAAACTTTATTTTTTTATTTTATTTTTTTTATTTTATTTTTTTTATATTTTTTTTTACACATTTTGCTGGTACTGGATGGTTCCTCTGGTGACATCACTGCATAATTATTTTTAAATGTTAGCACATTTTTTTTTTATTATTTTTTCCATTTTTTTTATTATTATTATTATTATTATTATTATTATTTGAATATTTTACTAATCACATTGTGATTAGAAAGCTGGGCTCCATTGAATTGCATGGTTGAATGCAGTACCTGTATTCAACCTGCAAGTGGAGCCAGAGTTCTCTAGAGGGTCTGGAGACCATCTAGCGAACTTTTTCATCTTTATTATTTTTTTTTCAGGACGGTCGCCATCTTGCCGATGGTGAAGATCACCAGCAGCTGCGGCTGTGACCGCTCTCCGGAGCGGTCCCAGTCCATCCTGGGGTAAGTATTTGGTGTCGCTGGATGCCTCCTGACATAAGCTTAGGAGGTGATCGTTGATCGCCTCCTAAACACTTTTAAAAGGGCGTCCGCCGCCATACAATGTATGGCGGATGTTGACACCCCGGGGAGGGGCCAGACATGGCCCCCGATGCCGATCTCGGCGTTACTGAATGCCTCGACACCGAGGCATTACAGCAACGCCGTTCAAGCGACGAAAGTGATCGTTGATCACTTTTTAAGCTTATTTAATTTAGTGACGGTTCAGGGCCGTCAAAGGTCGTTAAGTGACCGTTTTTCCGTGACGGTCCTGAACCGGCAAAGGTTGCGAAGGGGTTAAAAGGAGAAATACTACCACAACAAAGGGACATAGTCATAAGCTGGAGGGGCAAAGGTTTAATGGTAACATCAGAAAATATTACTTTACGGAAAGGGTAGTGGTAGATGTTAATACAGTAAAGGCATTTAAGCAAGCATGGGATAGGCATAAGGCCAAGCTAGATATAGGATAAGGGCAGGTACTAAGGAAAGTACTCAGAGGTTGGGCAGACTGGATGGGCCTACTGGTTCTTATCTGCCGTCACTTTCTATGTTTCTATATACACACATACTAATAAATACCCTTAACAGACACATTCATATATACTTACAAACACACAGTAACATACACACTGGCAGCACTGACTTTTGGGCTGTTACATTAGCCATTTCAATGGTGCTGGTGAGGTGTAGGATCTAACGGCTTAGCGCTTTCCCTAGGTGCCAGGAAGTGATCTCTTGTCACCACAGTGACAAGCTTCTGGGGTTTTTCAAACTCTGATGTAAATACATTTATGTACCACTTTACAAAAAGAGATGAGTGCTATGCCAAAGCTAGGCAATGTAGAAGTTTTTGCCATTGCATGTTTATTTTTATTTGTGCACATATTACAAAATAAAAAACAAAATTTAGATTAAAAAAAATAATCTAATTAGCCTACAAGCCTTTTAAAATGTGCAACATCCGACTGTTGGCAGAAAAACCCAAATGTGAAACTGTATACTGCCTAAGTCCCTTCAACCTTAGAGAATAAAAGGTTCTGAGTTAGACGTGCAAAATACAGTATCCAAGCATCTCAAATAGAGAGATAGCCACGTGTTTCATTGTAAAGAAATATATGCATGTTGTCATAAATTTGATCTTCGGTTTGTCCAACATTTTTCCACCCTTAAGGTTTACTAAGTTAGATTGGCTGCGCTTGAAATATTGATTTGTTAGCTAAGGCAAGAAACTCCATGATCGTGTTAATATCTGTTAAGGATGATATTATAGAAGCAGGTGTCATTTGATTATACACATAATCCCAGGAACCATTTATTAAGGAACTTTCCAGCCACTTATACATACACACTCTACATATTGTACACAATGGGGTCCACAGCATCTATGTAAAATGAAAATGTACTTAAAGTGAAAAGGACTACCTTTTTGACTTATCAATGCATGTATTACATGGCAATCATCGGATAATTACCACCTCAAAACACTAAAAGCTCAAGAGACACAAAGATGCTCGAAAGACGAACTGACGTGCTGCCATCATGCTGTTACGTATCTGGTTTTGTGAAGCAAGTGTATGTAAACAGGGGAATGGTTGTCCTGCAACTATGTCCTTATTCGCGAGTGTCCTTAAAGTGAATGTCCTTAAAGCATGGTATGCCTGTATCTATAAGTTAGTGTAAAGTAGGAAAATATATTTTTTGTTGTCTGTTAACTAAACAAAGGAACATCTTTTGTAAAATTATAGTTTCTGTTACTTACCTGTATGCGGGGTGCCCCCTCAGCCAACGCTACAGCAACCACGTTGGAGAAGAGGGAGACCTTCCTCCACTTAGCAACCGTTCCAACAGCAGCAGCGCAGAGAAGAGGGAGACCCCCCTCCACCTCTCAGCCGCCACAGCATATGAGGAGGGGGAGACCCTCCTCCACTCTGCCTCCCTGCGGCAATCAGGTCCTGCAACTGAAGATTCTACATGGGCGCGCCTTCTAGTGGTCAGCTCCAACATATAGTCTGGCACACATATGTAAATACAAATTACACACACTTACTTATATTCAGTAATACACACATACACATTTATTTTAACACACACTCTATCTCACCCTATTTACACATCCATGCGCACACATACACACAATTACACATAAATGCTCACACACACACAATTACACATCCATGCTCACATATTTACAAACACATATAAATACATTCCACCCCCCGCCTGCCCTGCTTACTTCTCCCCTCTCCAGCAGCTTTGTCTAAGGCTGCTTGCATACTGTGCGTGCAGCCCTGGTTTCACCCCGGGGTCACGTCATATAACTTGACCTTGATATGTTCCTGTCTCCCCGTGCCGGTTCAAAATAGTTTACAAAGGGCTCTTCCGACCTGGACCAGTGCAACCTAGGTTGGAAGGGCCATTTCTAAACAATTTTAAACCAGGACTAGGAGACAGGAACAAGAGGTCGCATGGGCCCCCTAGAGTTACAGGCCCACCACTGCTGCCAGGCTTGTGTGTAGAATGCTTTGGCCTATACCAAACACACAACTGCAATATTGGTAAATAGTATTAGGTTTTTGATAACTATCAAAAAATAGTTATCATTATTGTTACACAGTTCTAGTTTGTCATCTGCCACTTTTCAGTTCTTCAAAGAAAAGGGCACATTCTAAGATTATTTTAAAAAAAGTAAAAAGTTTAATTACTTTGTTTATATTTCAAAAATATATACTATTCGAAAGCTGCATTCAGATACCTAGGCTGCAGAAAAAACTACTTCTTGGTTAGAAAGTGTGTGACAAAGCAGCATATACAAATGCTGTAAAAAAAATCCTCAAAAATACCCAAAAAGGGCATCAAATAAAATATCCTTGATTTCTACTTCTCAGAAAGATATGATTTGATGGCGTAAATTAAATTTGCTGGCTTCAAACATTTCCTAAATAAAACATGGGTACAGGATGACCAGATGTCAAAATTCCAAATTAAATTTGGAGGAAGGTATATTATCACATACTTTTCAGAAGGACCATTAAACCAATTTATTGACACTACAACATGCAATAAGTAAATAAGTAGAAACATTTAGAAAATGAAAAAACAGATGGAGTAAAATAAATAATATATTAGTATCCTCCACCACAGTAGGGATTACCTAAATTGCACCAAAAGTCAATACAATCTTTTTTTCTCCCATAAATTCAACCATGTGTAACCAAGGCCAGACTGGGGACTTACATTTGGATACTTAAGGCAGGCATGCTATGCGCTTCGATTTGCATAGCTGCAGCGGCATATTACTAGGCCCTAACTGTACATTTAAGAACAGGAACTGCAGCATGAGTAGTTTTATGTACTTGTATTTAACATTGTATGTATATTTTATAATTATCTGAGCACTAACATAGGTATTTACTAGGGCTTTACAGTTTAGAGTACTGTATAATAAAAGAGGAGGTGCAATCAGTGCAGCCATATAAGTAACGTTTAAGCCCTTAATGACAAAGCCCGTACATGTACGGGCTCACAATGCATGCTTTTCAATGGGTTTAGGGACCACCCATTGTCCTTAAGGGGTTAACATAAGTAACAGACATTTGTGGGCACACGGTGTACTCGGATATATCAAATTTAAATCCATACACTATCCAGAAATTGTCTTAAATTAGGGACACTTTTAAAAAGAAAATATATTTTGGTTGTGTATGACTTTGAGGAACTATATACAATATAGAATATCACCTTTGAATGAATGTAGTCAAAGAAATGTTGAATGAGGCAGAGACAATATTGGAGTAGATACGGTTTGGTTTTTTTGGATTGTTTTTAATGGATAAATGGGAATAATCATGGTCATTTGGCTACTTTATGTATTTTTTTTATTTTGTCAGATGAAACAGATGAAAGGTTAAATGTTAAGTTTACAAATATCCAGATTTCACCACACATACACACCTATTAGGAATGTAGCAGGCAGAACTATGAACAATGGAAAAACTTCCTAGGCTGAATTTTCCTGAGACTGAAGAAACAAAAATGTTAATCATCCAATCTTTGCATAACATACAGAAGGAACATGCAGTTTTGCAAAACATTGCCATTTGTTGCATGTCTCCTTGATCTCCATTGAAGGCAACACCCAGGACCACCATCAGAAATCTTGGGGCCCTGTACTTGCTAAACCCATGCCCCTCCTATATGCCCAACCATGTCCACCCCACTGCCAAAACCATTCCGCCATACGATCTTCTCATAAGCACATCTTATGAGAACAGGGGCAAGCCTACGGTTAGTGGCGTCTAGGTGCAGTATTTATTCAAGGCCCCTATAAGTAACACACCTTCATACATACTAACATGTAAACTAATTTTAACACCTAGTCACTCTACCACTAAACACATTCTTTATCATGCTTTTCATTTTCCCCTTCTAGGCACCACTAACCTTAGGCTCACCCCTGCCACTCCAACACCAAATGCTGATACACAAACTCACAAAAACACATACATGTTAACACAAAATACTAATACAAACTCACTCATGCTAACACCATACAAGTACCACTATTTACCACCATTCCATAACAGACACACACATACTAAAATTATATACCCACAAACATTAACACCTAACATTAACATACACACATGCTAAATTCATACACTTATGCACAGGCATGCTTACCCCAAAGAACAATACACACATTTTAACACTACAAGTGGATATACACACTCATAGAAACGCTGTACAGTAAAAGACACCACATCATACACACACACGCTAACACACTCACAAACATGCACACACTATCCAACAACAAAGACTTACACTCATCCATTGGCTCTAACAGGTAAGGCAGCTAAGGACATGACACACTTACCGTGTGTGTATTTGTAGATACCACAATATAATCCTTAAAAATAATTTAAAACAAAGTTACATATTCAATGTGGCAGAGATTGTTTTGTCTAGAACCCACAAATACACAACATGCAATATAGTACGGCACTGGCTTCAAACAAATAATTTGCTGCAGCAGTAGGCCTATACCATGGTTGATTTATTTATTTGTTTAAGTTATAGTGGATGAGGGTGATGGTATGTTTAAACCCCTTCCTTTGATGGGGTTTCCAGGTGTAATACACATATTCATATTATGTATTTATAATATGTGTTTATGATATCATGTTATAAAATATAAATGTTACATTTGGACTGTGACAATGTCTTCATTGGAGAGACATCGTGGCCACTTTATATTATTCCAATAGTGGAAGTAAATCTTTATTTCATCAATTAAAGCGTGTCTATGTCTTTCTTTGTATAGGTATTAGGATAAGCCGCAATAGACTGTCCCACAGCCATGCTTACACTACCAAACACTCGCAACAGGCAAAAGACACAAGCGGAGCTACTGTAACCAAATGCATATGCAACCACTCAAAAGCAAACAGATTTGTTTTAGTGCAACCATTTGCAAGCTCTGCACGAAGATGGTGTTTGAGCAGAGAGTTACATACTCACAAGGTATTTTGGAACATACACAAATCAACAATCTACACTCAAATACTAACAAAGATAATATTGTTTAATAAACAACAATACATAAAACATTCTCTAACTAAAACATCAATAATTATTAGTTGGACATTTATCAATGCAGTGCAGAGATTAACATAGTATTACAACCAATTGTTGCTCAGGATATTTCCTAAAAAATATTTGTGTAAAGCAATACTTACCAGTTCATGGCAGGGACGGATTAAGAGCATCATGGGCCTGGTGCTGAGTATTTTGGTGGACCTTTTTATGGAAATAAATAAAATTGACAGAAAAGACTCTTAACTTAAAGAGTCTTAACTCCTCGACATCAATGTATACTGGATAAAGATGACATCAGTGCTAGGCAGGTAGTTTAGAATAGAATCTTATGTGATACGATTGGGAGTACATCCGTACAGTAAAAAGTTATGATACATGGGAAGCCTGAAGCCACAATTTAGAGCGACAAATCTTTTTTAATAAGACACGCAGATTGAAATAGAGTAAATAGCAAAAAAAAACTTTTCCTCTCACTGATTTCTGGCCCTAGAAAGTTTTGTCCTCTGAAGTGACTACATATTTAGGAGGGTGTTTTATTTCTGGATAAGTAAAAATTAAATAGTTTCATTTATTCCTACAGTAAGTAAAGTTCCAGGAAACAGATTCCAGGACAGGCTCTGCCACACCGACACCCAAACACACACACCAGGACATTATTCTCTGCCACACCGACACCCAAACATACACACCAGGACATTATTCTCTGCCACACTGACTCCTGAACACACACACCAGAACAGGCTCTGCTACACTGACACCCATGTCTGGATGGGTTAAGCTACAACAATAAAACAAATGTATTTGTCGTTGACTCCCTTTGGTGTTTTTGCCCCCTTGTCAGTCGCCTCCAGCCTGTTTATAAATCACATAAAAGTATTGATTTATGTGATGGCCCCAGCTGCCCCTTGTGTATTGATAGCCCCCATATGTAATTGTGCCCTCCAGCCAGCTCCCCATTGTGTATTTATCCCACAGACAGCCCCTCCTTTACTATTGATTTATGTTACATAGTTACATTGTTATATAGGCTGAAAAAAGACATGCGTACATCAAGTTCAGCCTTTCCTATATCTGTCAATTTGTTGCTGTTGATCCAAAAGAAGGCAAAAACCCCCAGTTTGGCTCTTTGCAATTTTGCACTAACCAGGGAAAAAATTCCTTCTTGACCCCAAAATGGCAGTCAGATTTATCCTTGGATCAATAAGCTGTTTCCCATAATTAAGGATTATATCCCTGAATATTATGTTTTTCCAAGTATCCATCCAGTTGCTGTTTAAATGTCTGTACAGACTCCGATAAAACTACCTCTGCAGGAAGAGAATTCCACATCCTTATTGTCCTTACTGTAAAAAACCCTTTCCTCTGCTTTAGACTAAATCTCCTTTCTTCCAGTCTAAACGCATGACCACGTGTCCTATGCATAGTCCTGTTTATGAACAGATTTCCACACAATGGTTTTTATTGGCCCCGAATATATTTATATAATGCTATCATATCCCCTCTGAGGCGCCGTTTTTCTAAACTAAACAGATTTAAATTTGTTAACCTTTCTTCATGTAGTGCTCCATTCCTTTTATTAATTTTGTAGCCCGCCTCTGCACCCTTTCTAGTGCTATGATATCCTTCTTTAGAATAGGTGCCCAAAATTGCACAGCATATTCAAGGTGCAGCCTTACCATTGATTTATACATGAGGCAAAATTATATTTTTATCCCGCAAATTGATGCCCCTTTTTATACACGACAATACCTTACTGGCCTTAGCAACTGCTGACTGACATTACACATTGTTGCCTAGTTTGCTATCTATAACAACTCCCAAATCCTTCTCATTTGTTGTGACCCCTAATTCACTACCGTTTAGGGTGTAGGTTGCTTGTGCATTCCCTACCCTGAAGTGCATAACTTTACATTTATCTACATTGAATTTCATCTGTCATTTGTGTGCCCAGTCCCCCAGTTTATCTAGATCCCTCTGCAGCACTGTAATATCCTGCTCACACTGTATTACTTTACCTAGTTTAGTGTCATCTGCAAACACAGAAACATGACTTTCTACGCCTATTGCCAGGTCATTTATAAATATGTTGAATAAAATTAGTCCCAGAACAGAACCCTGAGGGACACCACTTACCACTTTTGACCAGCTTGAAAATGTACCATTTATAACAACTCTCTGTTCTCTATCTCTAAGCCAATGTTCTACCCAAGAACAAGAATTTGCATCTAGACCAATTTCCTTCAGTTTGAATACTAACCTATTGTGTGGAACCTTGTCAAATGCCTTGGCAAAATCCAAGTAGATTACATCCACTGGAACACCCTGATCTACACTTCTGCTTACTTCTTCGTAGAATGCAAGTAAATTAGTTTGACAGGCCCTATGTTTCATAAAACCATGCTGATTTTTGCTAATAATACTGTTCTTCCCAATTAATTCTTGAATATTATCCCTAAACAGCCCTTCAAATACTTTCCCAACCACAGAAGTTAAGCTCACAGGTCTATAATTTCCGAGCACGGAGTTTGAACCCTTTTTGCATATAGGGACGATATCTGCCTTCCTCCAATCCTCTGGTACAATTCCTGAAAGAAAAGAATCCCGAAAGATTAGAAACAGAGGTTCACTTATTTCCTGACTCAGCTCCTTAAGTACTCGTGGGTGAATACCGCCAAGCCCTGGAGCTTTGTTAACATTAATTTTCTTTAGTTGCTGCAGCACCTTGTCCTGAGCCATCCAATCACAGTTTGACTGTAATTTTTTTTCAGTAGTCCTATGTGTATCCATTGCCATAGGATCCTCCTTAATATATACTGAGGAAAAATAGTTATTTAAAGTTTCTATTTTTCCTGGTCCTCCTTAACCAACACTCCCATCTCTGTTTTTAATGAACCTACGTTTTCATTTTTTGTTTTTTTAGAATTTATGTACTTAAAGAATTTTTTTTTTATGTGATACCCAGTGGCATAACTAGAAATTGCCCAGGCCCCACAACTTCTGTTCTGTGCCATCATTGCCCCCCGTACAACTGCTCTGTGCCTTCTTTGCCCCTTCCCCCCTTCCGACATACAACATATTTAAACACACTTACACAAATTACGTTCATACTCACTAAGACACACTCCATGTACACTCCACGTACACATGCATGCTCACACACACAAGTACACATGCATGCTCACACACACATACAAGAACACATCCATGCTCAAACACACATAAAAAGTGCACATCCATGCTCAAACACACATAAAAAGTGCACATCCGTAGTCAAACACACATAAGTACACATCTATGTTCACACACACACAAGTCCACATCCATGCTCACACACAAACAAGTTTACATGCATGTTCACACACACACACAAGTCCACATCCATGCTGACACACACGCAAGTCCACATGCATGCTCACACACACACACAAGTCCACATCCATGCTGACACACACACAAGTCCACATCCATGCTGACACACACACAAGTCCACATGCATGCTCACACACACACACACACACACACACACACACAAGTCCACATCTATGCCCACACACAAGTCCACATCCATGCTCAAACACACACACGTGCAAATCCATGCTGTAACAAACACAAGTCCACATCCATGTTCAAACACACACAAGTCCACATCCATGTTCACACACACAAGTCCACATCCATGCTCAAACACACACATGTGCACATCCATGCTCTAACACATACAAGTCCACAGAGTTAAAAAATGCATGTCTAACACATATCTAACGCATATATATACTATATATATATATATATATATATATATATATATATATATATATATATATATATATAGTAGAAGTATTATTAAACACTCATCTACAGACACCAGACAAGTCAGAAATCTCATGGTGCTGCCACAACCACAAGGGATTCTGGGTAGGCGCATGCAAATAAGGCTAACAATTATCACCTTTGCCTCTATATCCACTTTATACATGGATCCCTTGAAAGTAATTGCCCACTGTACAAGACAGCCTTTAGACAAAACTCGGGAAGAGGTGCAATAGCCAGATCACCACTCATGGACTCATGGCTTGTCTTCTGGCTTGTCTGGTGTCTGTAGATGATTGTTTAATAATACTTCTACTACCGCTTAAATTTAAGTGGAAGGGTTTCCATCACCTTTATCCACCATAACTTATGTAATGGTAAATACACACACGTACACACACGTACACACACGTGTTGCCATTTTAATTATTAGGATAGGATAACTATATAATAATTATATATATAAAGATGGAGGAAAAACATGGATTTCTGTCTTTATTGAAACATATTAACTGCTTCACTTCCTGTTCAGGAGGAAGGAGGAATTAACAACAAACACTTTATTTATACTTCTCTTAACCATACAATGTATAACATAGGCTACAGCACTGTGAGAGCACTTTCAGATTATATCTCAACAACGGGAGAGACTCTTATCTTGTGTGAGCCAGCCCCCTTGAGTGTCACCCCTTCAAAGGGGCGGGACAAAGAGCCTAACTGAGGCATTCAGCGGCACGTCGTCTACAAGCTGGCTGCTTTAACATTAGATGGTGGGCCATGCCCTGGCTGGGTCTATTTTCAGATAAGGGCCTGGAGCTACAGCTCCATTAGCTCCTACATTAATCCGGCCCTGGTTCCTGGGCACTTTTTCTGAGACAATGTAGGATGCAGACATAGAGAAGTGTATAGATATACTCTTTAGAACAGTTCTAGCCAAACTTTTAACAAGCCTGTTTTCCCCATTTGTGGGTTGATCTAGCCCCCTGCTGTTGGCATGAGAGACTGACTTTCTCTGCTATGAGAACAAGGTTCTCCTTGCTACAATGCAGGGAGACCCTGTTGCCCATGTTTTATCGTATTGTTGTAACAGTGAACTTTTCAGTTATAGGAGCAAAAAATAGACATAAAATGTTCAGCATTAAACTATGTCCATACCATTAAGTTTTTCAGGTCTGTGGCGTTGTCCTCAGAAGGAAAAGCTTTCACCACTTTGTTGAAGTTTGAGTCATTTTTGTAAAATTCCCTGCCCATTAACTCGAGAACTGTTTTGTCTTGATTAGTATAAGCAAATTTAATGTCATCTGGTACATTGTACTTCCAAGGTCATCACCATACCTGGGAACTCAGGGTTTTTTTTACCCTATCTCAGGGTAAAGGGGTCAGATTCTCAGGGTCACACATCCTGGAGTCTTTCCTATTCTACGCTGCTGTGATTATACGGTATATAAGACCAGTTGGTGCTTTTGCTACCAGTGTGTTATGGCTGATCTCCCTGCTTGAATGCAATTAAGTGTGCCTTTAAATAATGACAAGTCAAGGATTTTATGAGGACCGATATATATATTTGGTAAACACATTTGGTGGGTAACACCATAGAAGGTTCACAATGGGCTATTAAAGGGTTAAAGAACAACTGTAGTGAAAAAATGTTTCTTTAAATGCCTTAAACACTAATAACAACATTAGTGCTGAAAAAATGTAATGCAAATATATGGGAAATACCTTTTTTTCATTTCAGTCTCAGGGTCATTTGGAAAGTTCCCAGGTGTGGTAATCACAAATGAGGGAAGCATCTATGATAACTGGCAGACATGACCAAAAATCCGGTTTAACATCAGATGGTGAGCGGTACAGTGTACCACCTTTTATGATCCGTTAAGAAAAAGAACATCTGTTTTACCAAATAAGGCACCGGCCAGTGATTCTATAAAGACATAGTGCTTACTGCCTACCCCAAGGGATCCATACCATCAGCACGATGTTTTGAATTATTCAGTGCTGAAACACTGTTGATACAAATTTATGTTGCAGGACAATTGCTACAAAGTTTTTTTTTGCTTTTTTTTTTTAGTTGGATACAATTTTTTATAGGTTTTTCTTATATGGGACTTTATAGTTATTAAGCCTGAACCGTGTACCAATATTGATTAGGAGTGTTATATTATTATATGTTTTATTATATATATTTTTTGGTATTTCTTTTTTTCTGTTTAATTAAGCAACTGAGTCTAGCCACAAGGGCCCTGTGGTTTCTTAGACTGACAGTTATGATTTTATTAAAAGTGGTTTTTATACTGTCACATATATTTCTAGATTTTTCTTATTTCCCTAAACTGCCATTTCCAAATGTCATTGTGGTTTACTGAGGACTGATACAATTGTTTTAGTATTTTTCCATATGTTGATTCCACTTTGAGGTATAGGTGGTGTTTCAGTTAACCTCATTATCTTGATCGTGAGCTGCACTGTGTTGTGTGGAATAAGAAAACAGTCTGTCTCCCAGCCATGGTGGACTCAAGAGCCAGTGGGAACTTCATGGATGCTGAAACTATCCAGTCTCTGACCATCCCTACATCCTCTAACAAGAGCCAGATAACTATCCAGCTTGTTGACGGAAGTTCTCTCAAGACCGGCCCCATAGTCAGAGAGACCATTCCTCTGACTGTCAAAATAGAGAATGGCCACACCGAGATCATTCAATTTGATGTAGACGCCTTCCCCGGTGTCTCCCATCATTTTAGGACTTCCATGGCTCAAGGTACATAACCCTTTCATCAATTGGGAGACTGGCGTGCTTTACTTCCACTCATTGCATTAACCACTGCCTGAAGACTTTTCTTATCTGCCTTACACAGACCACTTCTGCTCCAGAAATTCCAATTCCATACAGACAATTCAAAGGTGTGTTTGAGAAGAAAAGTGCTGAGAAGTTACCCCCTTCCAGAGACTATGACAGCATCACCGTAAAGAATCGCTACCCGTTACCGCTCATCCCGGAGCTGTTGGAACACGTACACTCCACCAAGATATTTACTAAACTTGATTTACGTGGAGCTTAAAACTTGATACGAATGAGAAAGGGCGGCAAATGTAAAACGGTGTTCCGGTGTCGAATACCGGTATTTAGTTATGCCATTCGGTCTGTGCAACGCCTCAGCCACATTTCAGCGCTTCATTAATGACATCTTCCACGAAATCCTGGATCATTTAATCATCGTGTACCTGGATGACTGTGACGGAACCCTCCATCACTGGGTCCCTGGTGTCAGGGTCCAGCGACCCGACTCTGCAACTTACCTGGATGCCCACTACCTGCGGGCATCGGATCCAGCGAGCCTTCCTCTGCCTCCTCCGTCCGCCCGGCTTCTGCTAGGCGCGCGCGTACCCCGTTCTAACTTTATTGTTCCCCGAACACTGTTCGCGGGAACTCGCTGCAGTAGCTTCCCACTCGGGGGCGGAGCTTCCCCCGAGCGGTAAGTTTAAAACCGAGCACTGAGCTTTGCTCGGTGCTCAGTTATTGTGCTTACCTGCTACATCCTGAGTGCGTCTTCCCTGTGATATTACCGTGTACCTACCTGGCTTTCCTCTGACTTCGCTCCTGCCTGACCCTTATCTGCTAAACGGCTCGTGTATTATTCTGTGCATTTACCTGGCTCTCCTTTGACTTTGATTCTGCCTGACCCTTCTGTACCTCGTTGCCCGCTCGTGTACCGTACCGTGGCTTATCCTGACTCTGCCTGGGCCTTACCTACTTAGTGCCTCTTGAGCTCCGTTTCCCTATTTGTGATCCTTTCCGGATTGTTCCTGATATATATCCTGACACCTGGGGAGGCCTGAGAGCCAGCCTCCTCCCTACCGAGTATTGGCCCAGGCCTTGTAGAGACTTCTGTGTATGGATACATGGGGTCAGTTTCTACTGATTTTACTCAGTCTCAAAACTGTAATGTCAGCTGGACATCCTGTTGTAGGAAGAAGGCTGAATGTCTGTATTGTTGATTATATAGGTGTGAAGTGTTATTGTGGGAGTTAGCCCTTGTCTTAAGACCCCTGGTAGGTATGACTAGGTGTCATTGCTGCATACCTAATGTCAATTACACAACAGGTAGCTGTTGATCCTGTGAGATCCTGTTATCTCTGTGTCCTAGCCATTGTCTGTCTCAAGCCAATTATATGTCTATCATCATTCCACATATACGCCCCCAATTAATGTAATTATTTATGTCTCATGTCATTCTGTCCTTCCCCCGGATATTGTGTTGCAGGATTTAATCTAATTACTTCCTTCCTGTGATGTTTGTCTTGCCCCTTTTCTTACTTGTATATATAGCTCTGTATTTGGTTTAAATAAAAGAGTCCTGTTTTCACCTCAACATGAGTGCTGCCTAATGCTTGGGGTGGGCTGCTATGATCCTTTATTGTGCTTTTCAGGACAATAGCCACGCAGTGTAGCTAAGCTCTGGCAAGTCACAGTGCCAACGCAGCTCCGGTGCAGCGATGTCCCCCCTTCTATCTACAACGCTGGTTCTGCCTGGCGCTGAAGGGGTTTATTGTTGGTGTCCTGGCAGGAGGGGTACTGGTCGTTCCCGTCACATTGGTGGCAAGCAGTGGGATGCTTCCTTCCAAACGGGACATCCAAACCACCAGCAGGATTGGTCACCATTTGGGCAGAGAAGGAGCAACGCCAGGATCCTCAGTTATGGAAGTGGAGTTCAGATGGTGTATGCAGGAGGGCTAATTGTTGGTGTCCCGGCAGGAGGAAGCAACGATTGGCGGGAGTACCCAGTCAGGGTACAGGGAGTCCCGTCACAATGACCTTCTGGTGTTCTCCCCATCATTAGATGTACATCGAGAACATGTGTGCCCTAAAATATCCAGGGATGGTTAGGTAATTTAGTTAAATTTCCGTATCTGGATATTTGCAAAAGCTATAAATAACATGCATATGTATTATAGGATGTATATTATTATTTCTTTCTCCTTTATTTTAGATTTTAGTATTGTGCAAACAATTAACTATTTAAACTGGACTTTGCAATAAAAAAGACGGCATTCAGAAATAATGGACACTACCTTGGAACATATTTTGGAACGCAAAGGGTTACTACCTGGAAACAAGAAAATTTGTGTTCATCTAATTGAAACAAAGGAGGCGTGAAGACTTTAGACCAATAGAAGAACAGATTGGATGATTTAAGGAGAGGGCGGGCAAGGGTTTTTAGTTTATATTTTGTTAGCTTATGTTTCTTGATGTATTATAACTAGTCCCTGATGAAGTCAACATATGACGAAACGCGTTGGACTTAGTTTCTTAAAACATTAAGCATTTTTAATGGGCTATTTTAAATAAAGAGCTTTTGGAAGATACCCTGCCTGCCTATCATCCGTTTGTATCCAGCAGATGACCGGTTTTTAAAACTTTGAGGTGGTTTTAAAAAGTTCCAGCAAATCTTCAGGATTCCTAAGATACAGGCTATCTTTAAGGCGCAGTTCCTACTACAATCTTGTGAGTGTGGCACAACTAGTGGGGGCTGTTTTAAACCTTTTAAACATTATTGCACCATTTGTGGTTTTTATTCTTTTTACAGAGTATTTTTAAAGCTGTATCCCCAGAATTTGTTCTGTTTTATCCTATCCTGAGACTGCCTGTTCCGCAGAAACCATACACGTTGGAAGTTGATGCCTCAGATAACGCGGTAGGTGTTGTTCTGTCTCAGAGACAAGACTCCGATGACCAACTGCACCCCGTAGCTTATTTCTCCAGGACCCTCACGCCGGCTGAAAGAAAATACTGCATAGGCAAACGCGAATTCCTGGCACTAAAACTTGCGGTGGAGGAATGGCAACACTTGCTTGAAGGCGCTCTTAACCTTATCGCCATCTTACCGAACACAAGAATCTAGAATATTTGCATTCGGCCAAGCGCCTTCAACCCCGGTTGGCAAGGCAGTCCCTGTCATTTACGCGGTTCCCACTCCACATCACTTACCGTCCCGGATCATGTAATACTAAAGCAGGTTTGTTCTCCAGGATTTATGAACCTTTATCTATGTCATTTTCTGATTGGGACACGATTCTCTGCCCCAGTAATTTTCTAGGCATGACACAATCCTTATTGCACTCCGTAGGTAAGCATTCAAGTAAGACTACTCTCCCCGATATTCCAGGGTTACAGTATCAACAAGGCTACTATTACCATAACCACCATATTTATGTTCCTCCAGAGGACAGTCTTCGGATACTACAAACGTTCCACGACACCCCTGCTGCAGGTCATGGTGGTAAAGGACAAACTCTCGACGTGATTCAACGGTCCTTCTGGTGCCCAAATTAAGACCTGTGCCCGGTCCAAGGAGACCCACAAATAGCCCACCGGCCTCCTGCATCCCCTTCCAATTCCTTCAAGACAATGGACAGATATCTCCATGGATTTCATCACGACCTTCCTCCTGCTAACCGCCAAGCCACTTTAATGGTGGTAGACGCCTTCACCAAGATGGCACACTTTCTTCCCATCGATCACCTCCCTTTAGCCACTGAGACAGCTACCCTTTTCATAAAAGAGATCTTTCGCCTCCATGGCCTGCCGGAGAATATTGAATCAGACTGGGGATCTCAGTTCACCTGTCACTTTTGAAAGGCATTTTGCAAACAACTCCACATACAGCGGTCCTTGTCCACAGCATTCCACCCCCCAGAGTAACGGCCAGACTGAACGCACCAACCAAACCTTGGAACAGTACTTGCTTTTACCACTTACCTGCAAGATGATTGGGACCGCTAATTACCTTTGGCAGAGTTTGCTTATAACAACCACATCCATCGTTCCATCGACATGTCCCCCTTTTATGTTAATTACGGATACCATCCCTCATATGCTTCTGGGCTCTCCTATTCCCAGCTCTGTTTGAACATATTTGTGACTGCCCCCGGGTTAATCTGTGCCATCTGTAATAGTTATTGTTTGTGATATCTGCATTTCCCAGTATATGTTGTAATTATTGTGTGTGCTTTTGTTCCCCTTGTGTGCTACTCTGTCCGTGTGCCACATGTCCTGCCCCCCCCTTACAAAGACTACAATAGAGATCCCCTACTGGGCTGAGTGCAAATACTGAGTCTTATGCAAAGGAGGGCAGGATGAAGAACCGTTTGTGTCTATTGGATGTAATTCCCTTGTGTGTCTATTGGATGTAATTCAACCCCTTGTACTGTCTATTGGATGTAATTCAATCCTCGGTGCTGCCCTTATCAGGGCGGTAGAGAGCTGTATTGCTATACTTTGGTATACTACAGTGCCGCTGAGGTTCCTGAAAAGCTGTGTCCTCTGCTATGATCACTTATTGTCCTTTTCAGGACAATAGCCCCACACGGCTAGCCACAGTGGGAAGGCAGCCACTTCTCTCTGTACGCTGGTGCTGAAGGGGTTAATCGCTGGTGTCTTGGTAGCCATGGGGCGGAGGAAGCAATGTTCGGCGGGCATACCCAGTCGGGGTACAGGTCGGTCCCGTCACAATATTGAAAACCTTACCAAGACATATAAATTACTATGTGAAACGCTGACAAGGACTCAATGACGATACAAATTCTTTGCTGATCAACGTCGTACCGCTGCTCCGGTCTATCACCCAGGTCATAAGGTATGGCTGTCCACTAGGCATCTCCGACTCGCGTGCCCTACGAAGAAATTGGGACCAAAATACATAGGTTTCCCCATCTCCCGTCTCATATCCACTTTGACTGTGGAATTTGAACTACCTAGCACCGAGTTCCTTTCTTCCCATGTTTCAAGTCTCCCTCCGGAAGCTATGGACTGCGAACCCTTTTCCTGACATCCCAGTCTTCCTGCTCCAGTCCTCATCAACGACGTTAAGGATTATGAAGTGGAAGAGATCCTGGACTCCAGAAGACACCACAAGCAATTGCAATACCTAATCCGTTGGAGAGGCTATGACCCCAATGAGGACTCCTGGGAACAGCTAACGAGGTCCACGCTCCTGATCTCATCTCTGCCTTCCATCATCGCCATCCTGACTCTCCTGGTCCCTCGAGAGTCCAGAGGCCTCTCCTCGGGAGGGGGAACTGTCGGGATCCCCAGCCGAGACCACCACGGAGTGACGGAGTGCCCCTTGACGGACTTACACGTGTGCCCCTGCACAGAGTAGGAGAAAAGACACGAGACCGTGCAAAATGTTACACTATAAAAACACACCAAGCACTACACTCATTGCTTGGTTATACCAGCTCCCCTATGGTTGCGTCCTGCTGCCCTCCTATCCCTTTTACCCGTATCCTGTTTATTACTCCCTGTTTCCCATATTTTGACTCCTGGACCGTCTCCTGACTTTGAGTGTTTGCCGCCTGCCCTGACCCGTGCCTGTTAACCGTTTACTAGATTGCCGCTGCATGTCGTGACCTGTGCCTGTATAGCGTTTGGAAGAGTGTCACCACCTGCCCTGACCCGTTTCTGCATTATCAGCCTACGTATTGTTCCTGCTTTGGGTATCCATTACCTAAACCTTCTATGCTGACACCATATGTATAGTGTTAGTGTGTATATATATATATATATATATATATCTACACACACTATATGGGACACCTGATCATTACACCAGCAGGGACTTTTATTTTATGACATTGTATTCTAAAAACATAGACATTTATATATATAGTTGCCCCCCCCCTTGCAGCTATAACAGGTTCCACTCTTCTAGGAACGCTCTCAACAAGATTTTTGAATGTTTCTGTGGGACTTTTTGTCCATTCATCAAGTAAAGCATTTCTGAGGTCAGGCATTGTTGTTCGACGCGAAGGCTTGTCTCACAATCTCAGTTCCAGTTCATCCCAAAGGTGTTGGATGGAGGTAAGGCCAGTCAAGTTCTTCCACAAAAAATCATCCAACCGTGTCTTTATTGAATTTTTTTTGCACTTTTGTACTGGGGGACAGCCATGCTGATATAGGAAAGGGCCCTCCATAAACTGTTCCCAGAAAGTTGGAAGCATAGCATTGTGCAAAATATATTGGTATTCTGAAGAGGACATACTAAGACAGTAAACTACACCAGAAATGCTAAGCCATTAAACCAAACTGCACATTCATAATGGGTCATTGTCTAAATATTTGCTTGAAAAAAATAAATAAATGTATACTGTAAAATAAACTAGCATTTCATCAGTTCATCAGTTATTGTGAAATTTATTAACTGTACAAAATGATAATGTGAGGAAAACAACATTATAATGTTGAATATAACTGTTCCCGAGAGCTCCAGATACACTGTGCATCAGAGGGGTGTTGGTTACATGTACAGGAATACAAAACATAGTAGTGTAAAAGAAATAATGCTTGGCGCTAATGTGCAAAACCTTTACCTACACATGGAATTAAACCTTTCTATTTTATTAGGTGAGATGAGATGGATTGGCACACAGCATGAGGATGATCTAGGTCTTCTGCATTTCGTGCCCTGCCCTATAATTTTTTCAAAATACAACATTGTGAGGGAGGACATAACATAGTAGTTAATTAGTTTGTGCAATATGTAGATCATATATCTAACTATACACATTGATTTTGTAATAACCTATTGTGCAGATCTATTTGATATATATTTTTACTATACTTTTATGGTAGTAACCAATTAATGGATAAAATAGTTCTACTTTTTTGTTCTTTGATTCACATTCCATACAGATCTTTAGTTGTGATGGGGTGTGATGGGTTAATAGTTAAACTGATAATTTAGCAGAGTTAACACTGTGGTTCTTACGGGAAGAGGTGGACATACAAAAATCCCTGAGGGCAAAAATAACCCAGAAGATTATGTGTAGTACTTTCACTGAAGGTGTAACATGATGTATTGCCAAATCTTGTTAGTTTACTACTGCATCCAAAAGTTTTGATTTCTACTTAACACCCCACCAGTGCATACAAGTTACAATAGGTGGATAAAGCTCTTGAGAGAGCTAAAGAAAATTATCTTTCATACTTACTAACTACACCAGAGTTGCCAAGCTGTTACTCCAAATTGAAGATACTTTATATGTTTTTTAGTAAGCCATATTTATTTACATGCTTTCCTTGTAAATTCCAAAATAACAGTATCTAATTCAGTAGTCTGTGTGCAGGGCCATTAATGTCGCTTCACTTAAACAATTCCAGGATTTAATTTGTACAAGACTGCATGGTCCACATAAATGTAATAAAATATATTAATTGTTCTGTACATACTCAAGATCTCCATTTACAGATCAATGAATTGAGAACAAGAAAAAATTATGTTCATACTCAGCAAACATTATGTGATGAAATTATTTACATTTTAGTTCCTATGACCTATAACTCTAAATCAGAATTTATGTCCATTAGGTAGAGCCAAAAACAGGTACACAACTTTAAGCTTCAGCAATTGTCTATGAGTTGCCTTTTGTCCATAAAGAAATATGTATACTTTCTTTAAGGTTCTTCATTTACAGTGGGTTTCTCCCATGCCTAAAGGCACTTCAGTTTGCACTCGGATATAGGACAGTTACTGAACAGAGCATTTTTCCCTCTCCCGCCCTTGTCCTTCTCCCAGAACTTTAGCTTTTATGTACTTGAGATCACTGTTTACACTGGGGCGTCTAGCAGAAGGAGAGACCATGCCATAGGCACCCATCTCTTTCAGCCTTCTCAACCTGAACGACTTTGGTTGGAAAGCGTCTCCATACTGCATGGAGATTTTACGGTGAAGAGCTGGACTCATCTCATTGGGAAGTTTAGCCATGCTGAAAAGGACTTGAAACATCTTGTCAACATTTGAGTTCTTCTTTGCAGAGATTTCAAAGTAAGCACAATTTTCATCCCCTGACACCAGACGTTCTGCCTCTTCTGTGCGTACCTTGCGGTGGTGGTCGCCATAATCACTCTTGTTGCCACAGATCATCATGGGAAATTCTCCGGTCTCTTTTGTCTTGTTCTTTACACAAGACTTTACTTCTAGGATTTGCTTTCGTAGCCTCTTCACTTCATCAAATGACTCTCGATTATCTAAGCTAAATACAAGTATAAACACATCACCTGTGAAAGAAAAAGCAAAAATACATATCAAATATTTTAATGTCAGTCTTATATATTTATATGCACATTAAAAAGCAACTAAAGGTAACAGCAATGGTCACACCTTCCTGGCAGAGTTATGGGTCTTTTCCCTTTTTGGGATGTATGTTTCAGTTGTTATTTGTAGTAATGGTTCTTTGTTTTGTAACCACAAATGTTCCCAACAATGACAGCGTGGAATGTTAATCTAACAGAGGCTATGCTCTGAAAGTCTTGTGGAGGCGAGTCCAGCTGGTGGCTCATGGCACCTACTGGACTAGCACTCTTGATCATTGGGGTAAGAACAGCCTGCTGCGCTCACCATTTAGTATCTGGTGGCTTGTTAAGGTTATTATTCATGAACTTTGATTTTTTTATTTTAGGAAAATAGGCATTTAATCAAAGAGTCCAAATCCCATGTCGTCATCAGACTCTTCAGATTCATTCTTCTTTTCTTCTTCTTTCTTGTCGGCAGCTGGACCAGATGCAGGAGCTACAGCCACAGCACCCCCAGATGTCACTGATGAAAGTTTGGAGAGGCCAGAATTTACAACATCTTCAAGGTCTTTTCCACTAAGCTCACTGATCACCTTGTTAATACATTCTTCGTCTGCCTCAATTCCAACACTGGAAAGAATTTATTTAAAATCCTTGGCTGAGGGGCTGCTGTTACCACCAAGGGTGGCAAGCACGTAAGCAGCCACGTAACTCATTTTTTAAATCTCTAACAGACACGAAACGATATGCACGCTACTGTACTCCGGAACCGAGAGAGCTAAGGGTATTATTCAGTGGTATGGGAACTTTAATAAAGCCAACACCCTTAAACCCACCAGATTTTGTAATTTCAAAATAAATGGGTTTTAACTCCCATTTTCCCTCACAAAAAAAAATAATTCACAACTCACATACTCTTTGAGTGCAGGTTGATTTAAGTTGAAAGCAAGCAAATCATAGATTTATTAACCTGTGACTTAAGGAAGTGAGGTACCACTCAACAGTTAAATTAAGAGAAAAAAATCAATTTAAATGTAAAAAAATAAATTAACCATGGAGGGCAACAATCACCTGACCTTTTCCTCCGCCACATGTTCAGTGGGAAACCTTGGGTATAGTAACATTTTCAGATTCCTCAGAGAAAGAGAAGTGCAGAAAGTCTTCTCTTTCTCTAGGAATCTGTCTGCATTACTTTGGCCTCCTAGAGCACTTCAACAACAAGGCGGAGCCTGGACAATAATGGGGACAGCCTCCACCATCACTCCAACCAGGGGAGAGGTTGCACCCCTTGTTCTCCAGGAGGCCAGGGTAACACTGTGGATCACCAGGAGAAGTGGATCACAGAACAAAAAAGAAGAAGCAGACAGCACAAACAATAAGTTGACAGAGAAAGCAGGGAGACATTGAGAGTATGAGAGCGTGTTACAGAATGTGACATTTATTGTGACAGAGCGTGTGACATACGTATTCACGCATGCATATATACACACGTAAATATATATACACACATAGTACCTACCACATTCTCCACTTCCATCCTGTCCAAAAGTGATCCAAAGAATGATCTGGACCTGACTGGATTGCTGCTTTGTGGGATATGTGAGTGGTATGGACATTCAGAAACACATTTATAGCTTTCATTCAACCTAAGAGCTGCTTTTGAGTTGCAAGAGTGTGTTGGAACATCTCCGGGAGATGGAAGGGGTTGTAAAATAATAAAATAAATAAAAAGTTGTACCTACCTCTCTACCTCTACATCCCCATGGGGGAAGGGGAAATTATGCAGATTCAAGGGGTCAGCATGGGCACCCTGACTGGTCTGCGGCTACACAGCCCCATACGCAACAAAGTGTGATGCACTGTGCGCTCTGACACATTTCTATCAGAACCAGCATTAAACTTGTTCAGCAATTTGAGCTACAGTAGCTCATCTGTTAGATTAGACCCCCTACGTGCATCAATGAGCCTTGGCTGCCCATTACCCTGTTGCAAATTCCTTCCTTGGAACACGTTTGACCACTGCATACCCTGGGAGAAATTCTGAAATGCTGGCATTGATTTTGAAAATATGACTGATCATGCAAAAAAACATCCTTTTGTTTAAGGCTAGTGATCATATGAAGGCATTTATTATCATATAGTTGCTTGGCTCCTTTTAAAATCATAATGATAACAGCTAACGCCAAAATGGCCCTGATCAAAAGTTTACATACCCTTGAATGTTTGGTCTTGTTACAGACACACAAGGTGACACACACAGGTTAAAATGGCATTTAAAGGTCAATTTCCCACACCTGTATTTATTGGTGTCTGTGTATGAATAGTCAATGAGTTTGTTAGCCCTCACATGGACGCACTGAGCAGACTAGATACTGAGCCATGGGGAGCAGAAAAGAACTGTGAAAAGACCTGCGTAACAAGGCAATGTAACTTTATAAAGATGAAAAAGGATATAAAAAGAAGTGGAACATTTAGGGATCTCTTGATACCAAGCCAAGGTCAGGTAGATCAAGAAAGATTTCAGCCACAACTGCCAATAGAATTGTTTGGGATACAAAGAAAAACCCACAGGTAACCTCAGGACAAATTCAGGCTGCTCTGGAAAAAACGGTTACAATAAGCCCGACTACTCCTTGACACGCCTCACAGCTTCTGACACACTGTAATTTGGAGTGACAAGACCATCTTGGGGTGTGTGTGCTCTAAAGGCACAGGTAGTCTTGTGAAAATTGATGGTAAGATGAATGCAGCATGTTATCAGAAAATACTCGCAGACAATTTGCATTCTTCTGCACGAAAGCTGTGCATGGGAAGCTCTTGGACTTTCCAGTACAGCAATGACCCTAAGCACAAGCCAACCCAAGTTGACAGCAGAAAAAAAGTAAAGGTTCTAGAGTGGCCATCACAGTCTCCTGACCTTCATATCATCAAGCCACTCTGGGGAGATCTCAAACATGCAGTTCATGCAAGACGACCAAAGACTTTGCATGACCTGGAGGGATTGTGCCATGATAAATGGGCAGCTTTAACCACCTACAAGAATATGGAGCCTCATAGACAATTATTACAAAAGACTGCACGCTGTCATTGATGCTAAAGGAGGCAATACACAGTATTAAGAACTAAGGGTATGCAGACTTTTGAGCAGGGGTCATTTCATTTTTTTCTCTGTTACCATGATTTGTTTTATGATTGTGTCATTCTGTTATAACCTACAGTTGAATAAGAATCCCATAAGAAATAAAATAAATTTGTTTTGCCTGCTCACTCATGTTTTCTTTAAAAATGGTACATATATTATCAATTCTCCAAGGGTATGCAAACTTTTGATCACAAATGTAGCAATCTGTTCCTGTTGCACAGTGCAGGCAAATGACACAGAAAATGTAAGCAACACATGGGGCGCCTTTGCAACCAAAATCCTGTTGTCCCACTGTTAATCCACCCATCGATAAGCTTAGTGAAAATAACAATAAGATACAATAGAACCCAACTAACCAGTGCAGTCTGCTGCAAAAGTTATTTTTGAGGTTATGTTACATATTCTGTATTTATAGTACATTGTTTTTAAAGATGAGAGATGTAGGTTTGATTTTGCAGGTAAACTGTTTTGTCACTTTAATCAAGGTAAAGCTGGCAAAACAGTCTATAAAAAGTCTTCTGCACATTGTTCAGTACATATTGTAGCCTTACCTGTTAGTATTGAGAGCCTTCTTGTGGCTGGGAAAGGATGGTTCCCAGATGTATCAAGGATGTCAAGCTGGTACATGTCCCCCCTTATGTTGTACAGCTTGCGGTGAAAATCCTCAATGGTCGGCGTATATTGGTCTTCAAATCTCCCATTCAGAAATCGGGAAACAATGGAGCTTTTTCCCACCCTGGAGGCTCCAAGAACCACCATACGGTAAGAGTTCTTAGCTGGGACACTAAGTGTACAGTTCACACTAGAAATAGTCTTCATCATGACTTCTTGCTAAAAAATATATAAGTCAGACAACATAAATATTTTTCATCCATTAATGATCACATAAGCGCTTAATATTTCAGTTCATTAGATAAAAAATTGAAAGTTAGGGGAGGTGTTGAGGGGCAGTTATGGTTAATGGGGTGTTTAGGGTTAATTTAGGGGCAGTTAATGTATGGGAGTGATGAGGATGAATTTTATGATAATACTTTTTTTTTCAAATTTCGGGCCCCAAAATGAGGTGCGTCTTATACATGGGGGAATACATTATATATATATATATATATATATATATATATATATATATATAGTATATACACATTTATACATATATATACAAATTACCTCATTTTAATATTTTTAGACACAGAGTTTTCTGATATTTACCTAGGATATTAAAATCCAAAAAATATAATAACTGTGTAGGGTAAATTTCTATTCGCTAACTTGACATAAATAGTTATCTTTGTTACAGAGAAGACTGTTTAGGAACATATTTGCCAATCAGTCTTCTAGGATCTATGTTGGATGCAATGCATCTTCCAAACACTGGAGCATATATACATTTTTCAATGCACTGCCATAGGTCAAGGGGTGGGGGGCAGGGCAAGGACACCCCTAAGGGGCTTTAAGTTTATTTAGCCATTCCACTGTGTATATTTTTCAATTTCCACTTAAAGAAACAAAGAAAAGGTCTGCTTAAATCAGCTTACAATCTAGAAGGAGCTATGGTATATTAAACAAAAGGCAAATAGGCCACGCAAATAGGCCCCAGAGAAATATTGTAAGCATGTATGAGAAGTAGAAATCAGACCAGAGGACAGGCGATGGTCATCAGATGGGCGGAAAGACCTGGCAGGAGTGTATTTGGAGATGAGTGAAAAGATGTAAGTAGAGGAACTGCTCTGAACTAGGGCTGCAACTAACGATTATAAATGTAAATTTTTTATTTATTTAAAATAACTGGATGTTTAAAACAAACGGCAGAATAAAAAAAAACTTTGATAAAAATGCATTTCTCGTTTTTATTTTCTAACCTGCCCCCCCCCGATATACACATCTGAGCCCAGGCTTGCAACACTACCTCCCAGATGTCACATACCCCCAGATACGTCACATACCCCCAGATATGCCACACTGTCTCCCACAAATGCCACACTGCCTCCCAGATATACCACTCTGCCCTAGCCTTATATACACTATATGCCTTATACCCCCTGATATGCCACTGTGCCCCCTGATATGCTTTATACCCCAGGATGCCTTATGCCCCCAGATACCCCATAGTGCCCTCAAAGATTCACAGACTTGTTTGCAGCACACTGACAGAATACTTTTATAAATAAGTACTGGGTTAATCTTCACTGCCCCCAGGATTTTGATTCCTCTTAGTTTGCCCCCCTTTACCTCTAACTGCACCTTAAGTTAACCTTATTAAATTAATTAAATTAACCCTCAGTCCTCAGCATTAAATTAATCCTAAATACCCCATCAACCATAACTGCCCCTAAATTAACCCTAAACACCCCATCAACCATAATGCCCCTAAATTAACCCTAAACACCCCATCAACCATAACTGCCCCTAACTTAACCCTGAAGACCCCATTAACCATAACTGCTCCTAAATTAACCATAAATACCCCATCAACCATAACTGACCCTAAATTAACCCTAAACACCCCCATCAACCATAAATGCCCCTAAATTAACTCTAAACACCCCATCAACCATAACCGCCCCTAAATTAACCCTAAACACCCCATCAACCATAACGCCCCTAAGTTAACCCTAAACACCCCATTAACCATAACTGCCCCTAAACTAACCCTAAATACCCCATCAACCATAACTGCCCCTAAATTAACCCTAAACACCCCATCAACCAGAACGCCCCTAAGTTAAGCCTGAAGACTCCATTAACCATAACTGCTCCTAAATTAACCCTAAATACCCCATTAACCATAACACCCCATCAACCATAACTGACCCTAAATTAACCCTAAACACCCCATCAACCATAACTGCCCCTAAACTAACCCTAAACACCCCATCAACCATAACTGCCCCTAAACTAACCCTAAACACCCCATCAACCATAACGCCCCAAAATTAACCCTAAACACCCCATCAACCATAACTGCCCCTAAACTAACCCTAAACAACCCATCAACCATAATTGCCCCTAAACTAACCCTAAACACCCCATCAACCATAACGGCCCAAAATTAACCCTAAACACCCCATTAATCATAACTGCCCCTAAATTAACCCCCACCTCCCCTAACTTTCAGCAACCCAAATATTAATTTTATACTCACAGTTAGATGAATTGCTGAGCCATGTGTATGCTATAGGAAATGGAAGGGGCCAATCGTCAGTGTGACTGCAGGAAGGGACCGGGAGAAAGAAGGGGCAGGGCCAATCATCAGAGTGACTGCAGGGAGGGACTGGGGGGAAGGGGCGGGGCCAATCATCAGAGTGACTGCAGGGAGGGACTGTAAGTAGTTACTGCTGTGAGTTAGAGCCCTGCGCGGGACTACTTTTTTAATCCCGCTCCCGCGGATTTTAATCCCGCTCCCGCAATGTGGGTGTTCCGCTCCCGCCCGCTCCCGCCACATTTGTGGCCAATCCCGCCCGCTCCCGCCACATTTGTGGCCAATCATGCCCGCCTCCTTACCTGATTTCCCGCGCAGTCCCGCGCGGCTGCCCTCGAGTTGTTCCCTCACGGCGTCTCTTCTCTTGCTCCGCCCAGGAACAAGGCGGAGTCACAGGAAGTGACGTCACATCACGTGACTCCGTTTTGTTCCTGGGCGGAGCAAGCTAGGAAACACTGTGAGGGAGCAGCAAGAAGGCAGCCTTGCGGGACTGCGCGGGATTACCGGGACCCGCAGGTACAGTGCCTGACCGCCCGCTCCCGCCCGCAGCCCCAGCAAGACCGCCCGCGCCCGCCTCCCAGTGCAGTCCTCTACTGTGAGTCACACTGAATGAAACTGATTATAAAACGCATTTGCTCTGAAAAACCTTCATTTTATAATCAATAAAAATCAATTCAATTAATCGATATCGAAATTCATTGGCAATGATTTTCATTATTGATTATTATGGATTTTATCGATTAGTTGTTGCAGCCCTACTCTGAACAGATTTGAAAGTGAGGTGAGAGGTGGTAGCAGAGAAATGGGTAAGTCTGGCAGCAGCATTCATGATGGATAGTAAGAGGGCAAGATGCATTTATGTGGGAGACCAGATAAAAAGGACATGAACAAGAGTCTTTTTTGGATCTTGAATTATGAAGGGGCAAATGCAAGCAATGTTTTTAAGGTGTAGGTGGCAGTGTTTTTAAGCAAACTGGATATGCAGAGTGAATGAGAGGTCAAACTCAAGGTTGATACCTGGGCAGCGAGCGTGTGGGGACTAAGTGATGATTAGACCATTGATATTGAAACTGTGTGTGGGGAGGGTGTTAGCATTTCGGGAAGGGAACTTCTGCTTTGTAGAAATTACATTTTAGAAATCGTGCATACATCCAGTTAGAAACAGAGGTCATTTAATAGGAGTTTTTGGATGACAGATAGATCTGCAACGCTTATCTACACTAGCCTGGCACTTGCATGCCCTTCCAAACAAGTTGCATTTTAGTGAATATGCTGATTGTTAGCATGTAACTTCAGCTAAGCCTGGTCAATCATATTTAAAATTTAGCTTTTCGTTTAATCTAATTTAGTAAATAAATGCACCTTGTTAATGCAAAACACTGTGAAAGAACAATTCTTCTTTAAAAGATAGACTAAATGGTTACATTTTGACTCTTTACAAAAACAAATGTATACCCATTAATTGGTACTCTAACAAAATGGATATATTATTATTATGACTATGTTATATTTATATAGCACCAACAGATTACACAGCATTATTACAATGAGGGAGAATATAAAATCAACAAAATTAACAATGAACATACCTTTATTCAATTTGTGACTTTCGGTGTATAACAAATTTTGTTTGATTACAAGACAAGGCTTTTTTCTGAGCGAATGCTCAAAGTCGTGTTATAATCATACCTGGATCCTCCTCGCTGCTGCCTCCACCATAGAAGTCCCAGAGGAAGTACCGTCCAACAGCACCGGCTGCTAGAGAGGAGGATCTCCCGCAGCACTGCAGGAAACTCTGGCAGCCGGTGAACATCTGCGCGATGCAGCTCTATGATGGAGCTTCCGCTGCTCAGTCATAGAAGCCCTGGCGGATGTCCCGGTGTGCGCATCATGCAGACGTCCACCGGCTGCCCCCACTTGACACCAGGGAGTCTAAAGAATGGGGGACAAGTCGAGGAATGCATCAGTAAGTTGGGGGTTATAAGGCATTCCACGGGGGCAGATTGGCTTCCTAGTGGGCTGCAGCTCATTTGGCTGATCTTGATCGTAACAGGCCAGCACAGACCGTCATAGCATCCCTTATGCTGCATGACTTTCTAAGATGGAGCATAGAGATATGATGTCATATTCATGTGCAGTATGAGGAAGAACATTTTTACTAGTAAATACTAGTAAATTACTAGTAAATATTAATGTTTTGTTTTGTTTTTATTTCCTTTTATTTGCCACTCTACCCAGTTATGCACATCTGCCCCCCAGATATGCCTTATACCCCTTATATGCCACTCTGCCTCCCTGGCATGCCTTTTAACCCCCTATTTGCCACTCTCTGTCCAGATATGCCTTATGCACCCCTATATGCCACTCTGCCTCCAGAAAATCATTATACTCCAAGCCAATCTTACCCCCCCCAACTTACCAGTGCATCCCTAGACTTGTCCCCCGTGCTTCAGACTCCCTGGTGTCTAGTGGGGCAGCCGGTGCAGGTCTGTGTGATGCACGCAGATAATCTCCGCTGCTGCTGGCCGGTACTTCCGCCGGGGCTTCTATGACTAAGCACCAGAAGGTCATGTCACGGCGGTACAGGCAGCAGTTGAGTGCATCTGGCAAACATTCACTGGCTGCGGGATGGACACAGACAACCTCCGCTGCTGCCGGCACTTCCACTGGGGTTTCTATGGTGGAGCACTGGAAAGGTCACGTGATGCCGGCTCTCTGTCATAGAAGCCCCAGAGGAAGTGCCAGCAGCAGCGGGGGGTTGTCTGAGAGAAGGATCCAGGTTCCCTGCAGCGCTGCGGGGGATCTGGGTCTTAGTCTTGTAGTCAGACCTCTATTTCAGGTCTGATTATAAGACGACCTCGAATATAAGACAAGGGATATTTTTCAGAGCATTTTATAATTGGGCAAATATGGTATCAAAGGTATTGATTACACTGGACCATAATAATATAACCAAATCATAAAACCATTAGATAATTCAATAGCAACCATATAATTATTATATTACACTTCAAGATACGGACTTCTACATTAAAAACGGAAAGTATCTCCGCCATTCCAGCCAGAACTCCTAGATTTAATTTGATCCACAGGAGGTAACATTATCCCCCATCACCTTATACCTATAAAGCTGTCACAATAATATTTGGAATTAAAACAAAAAGCAAAAAAACATAACTTTATATCAACAATTAGAAGGTGAGTAGGAGTCATATGCAATTCCAGGATGCATTCTGCTGTCCTGATTTTTTAGGTACTAACATTTGGTGATGAAAGGGTTTATATATCCTTGTATCCCACCAATATTCCCCAGCTATAAACCTATCCAAGTATCAAAAAGGATACTTCACTCACTACCTGTCAACATCCTGCCCCTGTGGTAACCCGTGCGCCTACGGATTGAAGTTAATCTGTTGCTGTTCAGTAAAGATATAAAGCAGTATGTGTACTTTTTAATGTATAAACCAAGATTGCACATCAAAACAAATAGAGTAAACAGGTACGCTTAAAGACAAAATGTTTCAGTATCAAATTTTCTTTGTCTCTGAATGATTAAAATACAGAAGAAAAAATTATGCAGATATAAATACAAGTACCCTAACCAGACTCCAAATAACTATCCTAAAGTGACACTGTACAAGAAATCTTAAAAACACTTTGGTCTGACATGTGTTTCGAGTGTACATATCTATATCCTGGCCATTTTCAAGTTAACTGACATACAGTTTAAGTTGCCATCTAGTCTCTCATGCTTGTTTTTGCAATGACCCAAACCTCATCTCAGATTCAGGATAACCATATGCCTGTCCCATGCATTTCACTTTCTTACTGTCTTAAACTCTGCCACTTCTGATGGAAGGCTGTTCTACTTATCTACCACCCTCTCGTTAAAGTAAAGCTTTCTTAGATTACATCTAAGACTAGGACCCTCTAGTTTTTGATTATGACCTCTAAATCTAACATTTCTTGTTCTAACATTTCAGAACTTCCCTATTCTACTTTGCTAAATACCTACAAGTATTCAAATATTACATCACACCTCCTTTCTCTTTCCTCTCCTCCTGGCTATATATATATATATATATATATATATATATATATATATATATATATATATTTATTGAGATTCCTTAGTGTTTATTCTGCAAACCAGTTGAGTAGTGCCGCCTACCCAGCCCTCTCTAGAGTCTTTCTGGAGATGGAGTCTGCAAACCTGTACACAGTACGATAGGTGAGGTCTTTCCACAGATCTATAAGATGACATAACTGCCTCCCTATTTTTTGATACTAATGTTTTATATCTAAAATCATAAGTGGTAAAGAATATATTGATGAGGTACATGGGAACCAAAGCAACCATTCTTGCGTCGTGTTTTACAGCAAACGTCCCATTTTAGTGAAGGTGGCACTGAAAGCTTCCACAGAACAGAATATCTGTATCTGTTCCATAGTTCTTGCTACCCTCTATGTATGTCGCAGTTGTTATGATAAAAAGTTATATATTTAAGTCGTTTGTTTTGAGTGTTTTATACATACTGGTTATGTCCTATATAGCACCACCGCATATCCCTAGAGGTGTTACAATTTTTCAGTACACAATGCCAGTGTTTGAAGTGCTCTCTAGTTACGTCTGTTTGCATTTTTCTACATTCCAGGTCTTTGTGTGATACAAGCGCAGCTACCAATCCCGTTCGGTATGTTGTTGCATGTTATGG
Organism: Spea bombifrons; assembly: GCF_027358695.1. NCBI lineage: Eukaryota > Metazoa > Chordata > Amphibia > Anura > Pelobatidae > Spea > Spea bombifrons. The sequence goes on along the minus strand of NC_071092.1, from coordinate 21,156,621 downwards.
TAACATTGTGTAATAATGTCAGACTGCTATATAAGGTGTTTTATCACAAACAGAAATCATCACGGTGCCTCCTTCCAATATACAGCTACTCGCAGTTACACGGTTATGAATTTCATTATATTATGCAGTTCGCTGCCCATTATTTATTTCATTGCGTTCTGTATGTAGTCTGTATTAATAAAACAATAGCATTTAGTTCATACGGTATAACTGCTTTATAGTTTATGCTGTTGCGCTGTTATGTGTGTTACCATAACGTGTCGTGCAGTGCGTGTAGCTGCAGGGTTGTGCAGTTGCTTGTGTCATGCGGTTTGTTCGCAATCACCTACGTGGTATTTGTGTTACCATTTTCTGATATTATTGTATGTGCCGTACACGTAATATTGTTACCGCGTCCCTCATTGCCATGCCCCGTCTATATAAATAGCCGAACGATGTGTTACGTTAACTATCGTATGTGCCTCCGGTACGCTGGTTAATTGGCGCTTTCACTCTGACTTTAGCTTCTCGCATTCATACGAACCTTACCTTTTTAGATGAGCTGTATGAGATGCTTCGGTTTTCCGCAGTCCCCGTGTTAATTCACCTCGACCAGACACACATCAGACAGTCTGTTTTGTTAAAATTTCGGAAAGCGCCAGTTGCCAAGAATAGTACCTGTTTTGCAGAATACGATCAAATACTGTCCTCAGAGAGCAACTCCAAACTTCCAGATCGTGTCACGATCTCTTAAATAGCATCGAACTCTCTATTTGCCATTCCACTGGATTATGGTCTCAGTCGTTCAGTGTTGCCAATCAATGTTTAAAACGATTCATAATGAAACGAACGGCAAAGGTTCAGTTGCATACGGCGTTCTCCACTAACCACAGTAACTCAATATTAGGTATATTCCAAGCACTTCCAATTACTTTAAAACGCATCGTTTAATTATTTTCTGATCGTCAACGTTTTTAAAGCAATAAGCAGCACAATGTGGGATAAAGTCTGCCGCGATTTTCTTTACCTCCTCTTGGCAGCCAAGCCACTGGGTCAGAGTCAGTGCAGCCAGCTGCAGGCACCATATACAGTTTTGTTTTCTGTGTTGATTCACAGCTTTAAGGGCAGGATTTTTCCCAAGGTCCATAGCCCACCTCCCTGCCTGTGAACAATCCAATCAGAAGGCAGAAATACACAGCCCATTTCTGCATAGAGATTCAACTGAGGTTTAGTGTAGAACGCACTTGCTTATAGACAAATGCCTGTTTCCTGTGGAGCTTACTTTTCATGTAACGGTTCTAGAATTCTGAAATCTACAGGTTATTTATATAGTATTTTAACACTGTTATAATAACAGAAACAAAAAAACGAATCAAGTTCCTGTCCTAAAGACGTTTCCTATTCCCTCACCCCATTTACAAAGGCTGTCTGAGAAAAAAAAACACTAAACCTTAATCCTACAATTTTAAAGCAGGTATGTCACTGTTCTAAACTATATTATAACACCTATCATTATATATGACACTGACAATACTGCAGTACAACCCCTATCCCTATATACTAAGCCAAACATTAACATAAGGCATTTCTGGAGGCAGGGTGCTCTGTGAAATGCCTTTTAACCCCCTTAATGCCACTCTGCCTCCAGAAATGCCTTTTTAACCCTCTATACGCCACTCTGCCTCCTGAAATGCCTCAAACCTCCCTATATGCCACTCTTCCCCATAATATGCCTTTTAACCCTCTAAGTGCACGAGTGGCATATAGGGTTAAAAGGCATATCATGGGGCACAGTGGCATTTAGAGGGTTAAAAGGCATATCATGGGGCACAGTGGCATATAGGGGGTATAAGACATTTCTGGGGCAGATGTGCATAACTGGGGGGCAGGTTGGAAAATAGAAGGAAATAAAACCAAAATATTTTTCTCAATCATAGCTTTTATTAAAAAAATAGTTTAAATGAATTAACATTTACTGGTAAAACTTTTTTCCTATAGGGTCGTCTTATATTCAGGCTTTTTCTTTTTTTCCTAAATTAATATTAAGATTTGGGGGGTTGTCTTATAATCAGGGTCGTCTTATAATTGAGCAAATACGGTACTTTATTAAAAGTAACATACCAAAATTAGACAAAAAAATCAATAAAAGGAAATATATATATATATATATATATATATATATTTGTTAACAGCAATCACACTCCTATCATGCCCAGGTTCTAGCGTGTACTGGCTGACTTAGCATGATAAGCATGATATATATATACATATATATATATATATATATATATATATATATATATATATATATATATATTAATACTGTTATTGAATTCTTCTGTCCAATTTTAGTGTGTTATTTACTTTTAATGAAAGTGTTGTTAACACTCCAAAATTGGACAAAAAATATAATTGATAACAGCAATCACACTCCTATCATGCCCAGGTTCCAGCATGTACTGGCTGTCTGGGCATGATAGGAGTGTGATTGCTGTTATCAATTATATTGATACAGTCTCCCTATGCCATACTACCCCCCACACTTACACATCCATGCTATCTGAAACCCTCATTCACAAACATTCAGCATAAACTATAGCATAACACCCATCACTCTCACACACTTACTAATCCACTCTCCTTGAATATTTTCCTACCGTTCCTCTGTCACTTTTCCTCCTCCTCTTCGTTCTTCTTCTTCTGTGTCCTGTCCTTCCGGTGCAGTGAACGCGGTAGACGGTGGGCGCGGCTTCAGTTTTGTGCGCCGGGATTTGACATCAAATCCTGACGCACAGCCACAGTTGGAGGCGTGCCATCATCTCTGGAGGCATGTCGGCGTGGTGGCACCCCTGAGATGAGCGTCACCCGGGGCGGATGGCCCCCCGCGCTAGGTACGCTACTGGCACGACGGCCACTTTTAATCCCGCTTACAGCCGCTTAGTTTTGAACTTTGCGGCTTCTGTGAATGTTCGTCTGCCGGACGGACGACCTGAATTCAGGCCCCCCGGCCCAGCCCGCCCCTGCATATAAATATATATATACATCCTATTTGCTAGACACCCCAAAATTTGAATATTAATTTAGGAAAAAAAGAAAAAGCCTGAATATAAGACTACCCTATAAGAAAAGTTTTAATAGTAAATATTAATTCACGTTCATTATTTTTTCATATTTAATAAAAACTATGATGGAAAAAATTGTTTTATTTCCTTTTATTTGCCAACCTGCCCCGAGTTATGCACATCTGCCCCCCAGATATGCCTTATACCCCCCCTATATGCCACTCTGCCCCCAGATATGCCTTATGCCCCCTATATGGCACTCTGCCTCCCAGATATGCCTTTTAACCCCCCTATATGCCATAGACGCTCCAGAGGAAGTGCTGGTAGTAGCGGAGGTTGTCTGCACGCATTGCACAGACGTCCACCGGTTGCCAGAGAGGAGGATCCGGGTCCCCCTGCAGCGCTGCGGGGGATCTGGAACTTAGTCTTGTAGTCAGACCTCTATTTGAGGTCTGATTAGAAAGCGACCTTGAATATAATACATTGGTTATCTCGTCAAACAAATACGGTATATATATATATATATATATATATGTATATGTCCCAGCCTAAGTAATTGTAAAATCAATGAACGTCTTCAGGGCTGGAATGGGGATGATGAGGCAACCATCAGCTTAAAGGACAGTACCACTGTAGTTAGTGTAGGCACAAGGGGTGACATGAAAGGCATAACTGGGGCAGAAAGGCAGTAGGGTTATAGATCTTTTCTACTCCATGCAGAGATTATGGGTGAGCAGCACGTATCAGCTCACTTTTTTTACCCGCCACCAGCGAGCACGGCAACCCTCATCGGATTCCCCCAAGCTGGAGGAAGAACTGAGGGATGGAGAAGCGTTCACGGATGGGAGCGGAGCTTGTACGACGTACCACCAATGAAAAATCAAGAGAACAACATCAAGAAAAGCTAATTTCTTTCTTTTTTTTTTTTAAGTTGTTTTTTTTTCCCCTCTCCCCTATCTCCCTCTCTAATAAATTTTTTCTTTGCCTTATAAAACAAGAAGGGAAAAAAACGTTTAACCTGTTTATTTGACGTTGATTTATACAGAAAGAAAATATTTAAAAAGGGAATTTTGTTTTTTTAGTGGCAAACTACTACTTGTATTGCTTCCAAGGCTCCTACATAAAATAAAGTTGGATTAGTGGTAAAATAGAGTATTACCCTTGAATACGTAAAGTAACATAATATTTCAAGTTCGAATATTTCAAAATGTCTTCAAGAAAATTACAGGAGAAATCTCAAAACAAAAAAGAAAGAAGAGAAATTAAACAAGCAAAGGGAATGCCCGCTTTTTTCTCCCCAACAAATAAAATAAGTAAAGATAAGACAATGGATGAATCAGCTTTTATACTTTCACAATTGGAAGATTCCGCAGAAAGCAGTAAAAACCAGGAGAAAACATTATTAACAACTGGCTTGCTAAAAAGCTGTCTCCAATCTCATGCTGAAAATCTGTCAAATCAAATGAATTGTAATAAAGAGGAGAAAAAAAATAGGAGATCTGGCCCATAAGTAAAAAAAAAACCATAGAAGATAAAATGGGTACTATAGAACTCCAGAACCATTTGTTAAAAGACAACAATCTAAGATGGAAAAAAAATCGGAACAAATAGAATTGAAATTAAGTGACCTAGAGGATCAGTCAAGACGCTGTAATTTGTTAGGATTGAGCAGAGGATAGTCCAAAGCAGTGTCAGTAAACAAGCAATATGTCAAGGGCAGGCGGTGATCAGAATAAACGGTAGTCCAGGCAAGGGTCAGGTAACAGGCAAACAGGGTAGTCCAATAGGGAGGCCAAGGGTCAGGTAACGAAGAATCCAATAGAGGGTATGTAGCAGAACGAGCAGAGGAGAACAGGAAGCTGAAGTCCACAGACATACAGGAACCAAAGTTCTAGAACACTGGAGTAAAGTGTTCACAGTTGGAGGGGTTTTTATAGTGCTGCAGGTATCTACTCCTCCCCTGTGCTGACCAAGCCGCTTACTGGATTGGTTACCAGGCAGGGATAAATCCATAGCACCTGTTTCATTAGTTTTGTATGTGGCCTTCATTGGTGGATGCTTAATGGGGATTACAGGTGTTACCTCCCTTCTACAGGTGTACTATGGTTCATACCATACTAGAAGCCAAAGAGAAAAATGTAATCACATTACAACTATCTTGAGACAAAAGAATATTAAATATTCATGGGGTTTTCTAACAGCTATTAAGGTGTTTTATAATGGGCAAATAGAGATTATGGACACAGGAAAAAGCACAAACATGGTTAAAGGATAAGAAATTAGGATTAAGACCCTGGGACGGAGGACAGAAGACTATTTGTTTGTTTTTGTTTGGTTTTTTTTCCTCTAATCACAATTTAAAAATATTTCCACTAAGGAAATTGGACTCTTATGAAGTATAAATATTGTCTTTTAAACACGTAAAAGTGCTTCAGTCAACAACGATGTATCTGTTGAGCAATATGTAGTAGTTCCTTTTTTATGGTAATTTAAGTACTATACACTTAAAATATAGAGATTATAGATGAAACTAAGAGAAAATGAAGAAGAAAGATAATGATGTCTATAAAATCATAGATGATTATAGATTATATTTAAGTAGAGGATATTTACAATTATTAATTGAATTTAATGACCTGAACACAGTTTAAGTTATTGATACACAATGATTTGACTTCTTTATGTCTAGAACATTGGGAGAATGTAATTTTGAATGGTTAAGTTAAGAATGACATTTCATCGAAATTAAGTTTCATCGAAAACACTAAGCTTTTATTGTGTGCAAAAGGAAACGGAAAACACGATTGTGACGGATCGACCTGTGCCCCAGACTGGACACATCCGCCCGCCAGCTCCTTCCCTCTCCCAGTCAGCGGACGCGCTGTGGCCGTCCGAAGAAAGCAGTCACAGACCAGCGCTTCCCTCAATCATGAGACAGGACTTCATGCTTTGAGGTTAAAACAGAACTCTCCTTTTATTACAAACACACAGAATTTATATACAATCTCAATGCAATGAGCACCGAACCCAACCCCCAATCCCATCAGCCACATCCCATCACAAATCCCATCAGTCACATCCCATCACAAATCCCATCAGTATACAGGGGATGTATCAGGTGAGGGGATTAAGGGATACTATGGGTTTCCCCCACCTGTGTTATCCCCCCTGTAGTGTGGGTGCCGTCTGGGCAGGCAGGGATGTGCTGGCTGATTAAGAGCCCCAGCCAGATTATAGAATTGTCTCTTTGAAGGTTGGAGCTGCAGCCACATTCAAACAGGTTATAAATAAATATAATAATAATAACAGTGAAGATCAGACATGATTCTTCACAATGATATCTAACTATCCCATAATTAAATTAAAGATTATACAGATGTTATTGAAACAAAGATAAGTCATTTTTTATAAGTAGAGATGTTTAAATTTTATTAGAATAGAGGTGTGTTTTTTTTTTAATTTTAAAATTTATTTATGTTTTTTGTTTCTTAAATAACTTGCGCACTATACATTTAAAATAAAGGGAATTTAGACACAACTAGGAGAACATGGAGAAGAAAGACAATTGAAGTTTATAAAATACTGGTTTATAGATAATAGGTTTTAAGATGAGGATACTTACAATTATTATTTAAATTTAACAACCTGAATAGGGTTTTGATACAGGAGGATTGCACTTATATAGGTCTAGAACACAAGGGAGAATCACATTTCGTATGATTAAAACACTTCAGTCAAGTTTTTTTCCCTAAATAATTTTCGCACTATACATTTAAAATAAAGGGAATTTAGACAACACTAAGAGAAAATTGAGAAGATAGACAATTGAAGTTTATAAAATACTGGTTTATAGATAATAGGTTTTAAGATGAGGATACCTACAATTATTATTTAAATTTAACAACCTGAATAGGGTTTTGATACACGATGATTACACTTATATAGGTCTAGAGCACTTTAGTCAAGTTTTTTTTTCTCTCCTCTTAGGCAGCTCTAGTAACTAATGAAATCGATTTCACATAGAGTTCCTGAAACTAAAGAGATAAGAAATAGGAGAATAGATAAGACAAATAATAAAGTCAGACAAAACAAGGAAAAAAGAAAGAAAAGAGAAGGATAAGAAAAAGAGAGAGAAAAGAATAATCACCCAGCCCACATATACTCCACCATCAGACCTTTAAAGGACTGAGATAGTGTCGGCGTAATGACATTACATAAGGGTACCGGTGGGTCTTACCAGTACCCAACCAAAATTGGGCACAAGACCAATTTAGGGAAAGGGGAGGTGTTTATCTTTTTGTATGTTTTGTATATGTACTGTCACGTTCTGCCCAGGCTGTGGAGCTGCATATCTGTCTTGCCTTAGTTTCCCTGTTTTGCTTCGATCCATTCCTGGATTTCCTTTTGCTTTGTTCTGATCTGCCATTCCTTGCTTCTGCTTCAGCTTTTTGCTTCAGCTCGGTTTCCTTTATAAGGTGTGCCCCACCCATGTGTTCTTTTGTCTCAGTCTTCAGTCTAAGGTATGTCTCAGTGCTATGTGTTTGGTTTACATGTTTGGTTTGTTTCGTACCACTGTCAGGAGGGATTAGCGTTAGGACCCACCGTCATTGGAGTACTTTGGCGTAGTGGTGGGCTAAGCATACTATGGCCATATCATGTGACGGAATCTCCAATTATTATCAATCAGTCTTAGGCTAGTTCCTGTATTCATGTTTGTCTGTCTTTTATGTACCTTTGCCCTTCTTCCTTGAATCATCTGAGGATTCCGGTTCCTCTCTCCTCTCCCCATGTCCCAGTTAATATGTCCTATCCTTGCTTAAAGGAGAAGCGTCCGAGGGTTCCGGCTCCTCACTCCTTCCCCTGTGTTCCTTGCCTTGTTCCCTGTCCTTTGTTGTGCCCTGTATCATCTATATCTTGTCTAGTAATGTTTATTCCTTGTCTGGTTCACTGTAGTGTCCCTGTAACATGTATGTCTTGTCTGGTTATGTTTCGTGCCTGGTCTCCCTGTCCCTTGCTTGTTATGTTTCTGCTATACCCTTTGCTTAGCTTTCATACTCCCTGCCTGCAGCATCCTGCACGTATTCTAGTGATATGTTTCATGCCTGCTCCAGGGTGCCTACAGGATTTCGCTTTGTTCTGGACTACATCCGCTGCCATATCAGGGCGCTGGTGTTTGGCTGCACAACCCTAGGTGCTCATCACCTGGGCGAGTGTGGTCACCCTGCAACCAGGCCCTGTCCAACTCCACTACTGCATTGTGACTCCTGCACACAATCTTTGGGCGCGCTGGATCCTTTCAGTCATCTGTTTGGACCCAGTCCGTGACATGTAATATATGTTTTGTAAACAGCCAACGGACCATGAGGGAGTTTATAAGAAACCAAAACTAATATAATATGATTAGGATTGCATCTATAAATATACAGGGCCTAAATATACCACAAAAAGATGTTTTTATGATTTAAAAAAAAAAAAAAGAACAGATCCATATAGCACTAGTCCAGGAGACCCACTAGAAAAGGGAAAATGAATCTAGATGGCTAGGAAAATATAGTACAATAGGAAGTCAAGCATCTCTGCAGGGAAAGAAGAAACAAGGAGTCGCTATCTTGTTTGCTAAACATCTAACAGTAGAAATTAAACATCAAGTTTTTGACCCAGAGGGTCATTTTTTAATTGTGGTTTGCAATATTAATGATCAAGTTTATACATTAGTCAATTTGTATTTACCAAATTCATATCCAACCAACCTTTTTGAAAAAGTAAAGCAAGGTAGATTAGTGATTGTGGGAGATTTCAATTGTATTCTAGACAAAGAGATAGATAAAACTTATGGAATTAGGAACCAACCAGACAAAAGAGTGATCAAACAAGCTAGAACTCTAAATGTGTTATTAAAAAAATTACAATTGTTTTGATTTATGGAGACTATATAACCCTATGGTGAAAGATTATACATTTTTTTTCAAGGGTTCATTCAACACACTCAAGAAAAGATATGATACTGGGGGACCCAACAATAGCAGAAAAGTTAAAACAGTCAGAAATTAAACCATTTGTCTGGTCAGACCATGATATGGTAATAATAGACATTACAGAAGGAAAAATAAGTTGATCCAGTACTACATGGAGGATAGATGAATCTATCCTCCAAAATAGTAATATTGATTATTTACAAAAAATGACAAAAAACATTTTTGAAGAAAATTCTGGTGAAGAACTAGACGCGACCACAATTTGGTGTGCATATAAATCAGTTATAAGAGGCCATTGTATTAAGCTCAATAGTTTCAGAAGGAGGCACCTAGGCCTTCATTTATCAGATTTATATATTAAACTATATAAGCTGTCGGAAGAAAGTAAAAACAATCCCAATTTTAACAAACAAGAAGAATTAAACATGATAAGGGAAAACATAAAATCTAAAATTATAGATAGAATTAATAAAAATCTGGAAACTCTTAAAATAAATTATTACTTTAAATTGAATTAAGCTGATAAATTCCTATCGAATACATTTTCTAAAAAAGAGCTGATAATAAGATAGATAAAATAAAAGTAGACAATAAAATGTATAGAGCCCCAAAAGAAAATCATATTTCAAATCAAAACTGGACATTCCATTAATTTCCCAAGAACAGAACAATTATCTAAATAAAAAAATCATAGGAAAAGAAGTCGAAGGTGCAATCGACAAGCTTATTAAGAATAAGACTCCGGGACCTGACGGCCTAAGTAACTCCTTCTATAGAGTAATGAAATCCAATATAGCGATTCACTTGGCACTCACCTTTAATAAAGCTTTTGAAACAGGAACTTTCCCCCCAGAGATGGGAACCATTGAAATAAAAAATTATAGACCAATATCTCTTATAGATGCTCATCTTAAGTTGTTTGCATCAATTCTGGCAAAAAGATTAAAACCTCTCTTACCTGAAATCATACATGGAGATCAGATCGGTTTTATACCAAAATGTATGGCAAGTCATAATATCAGAAGACTCATAAATGTTTTAGACTCTCCCCTCAGTACTAATAAGCCCCCTAACCCTTTTGTTAGATGCTGAAAAAGCATTCAATATGGTTAGCTGGGTGTGTATGAAGCACACACTAGAGGCCTATGGTATTAAAGGTTGGATCCAAGAAGCTATTATGTTTCTATATGGATCACCTTCAACAAGAACTGTGGGGCCGAATATCTGTGCAGACTGGTTTCAGGTGAATAACGGCACAAGACAGGGTTGCCCCCTGTCCCCAATCATCTATGTGCTAACAATAGAAATTCTAGCTCTAAAAAATAAGAATAAACAACAACATTAAGGGTTATCCAACTAAACAAGGAGAACTTAAGATATCATTATATGCTGATGATATCCTGAAAAAAAAATGACAGACCCAATTAATTCATTACCTTATTTAATAAGTGTAATAGAGGAATACAGTGCAATGTCTTATTATAAGCTAAACATATCAAAAACAATAGCTCAATTTAACAATATGACAAAAAATTATATAAATAAAATACAAATAAAATACAATTTTAAAAATTCAAATAGTGGTTTCCAATATCTTGGAATAAGAATAATAAAGAACATAGAGAGACTTATGGAAGTGAATTTTATGTCCATATTAAAACAAACAAATACAGATTTTTTTAAAAACTAGAAATCTCCTGGTGGGGCAGAATAAATATAATAAAATCTTATGTATTACCAAAACTGACAAATCTCTTCGATATGCTCCCTCTTAAAATTCCGCAAAACTGGTTGACGATGTTACAGTCCTCTTTTTTGAACTTTGTATAGAGAGGGAAAAGGCCCCGAATAAAATTAAAAACGATGGCTGGTAAAACAAATAAAGGAGGGCTTGGGTTGCCAATAATTCAAACATACTATGAAGCTAACATAATCTCTTTTTTACGAAACGATGAAATGAAAAAGGAAGGTTGGTGGATGCTTTAGGCAGAAACCACACAATTAAAAGACCTAAAAAAGAGTTATTAGGAATTCAGAAACAGAAAAAATAAACAACAATTTTATTCTAAAACAATGAATTCCAATATGGAACAAAATAAAAAACAAACTAGGAATCAGACATAACATTTTAGCATTTCAACCCATAGAAATAATGGAATATGAAATAGAAAATGTATCCTTAAGAACATGGAAAAATAAAAATATAACCACTTTAGAAGATTGTATCTAAACAATGAATTAATGTTGTTCTCTCAGCATAAAGAAACATATGATTTAACTGCGGCAGAAATTTTTAGATATCTTAGAATTAAAAACGTCCTCAATTCTTATATTATTATGAATGGAGGAAATATGTACAATTTATTAAAATACATTTTTCAACAACCAATGGGTAAAAAAAATCATCACAACATGCAATGAGTTAATAAACCTTACGATGAAAAAGGTGAGACCAACAGCCATTCAAATGTGTGAAAATAAACCTAAATATATCAATAGACAAGCTAGAGTGGTATAAAGCTTTTAACAAGTGTTGGAGATGCAAAGACAAGATAGGAACTTATTTACATATATGGTGGAATTGTAGTAAGGTCATTCCTCTGTGGAAGATGGTGATTGAGTTATTAAAAAAGTAGAGAATTTGTCACTAAACCAGGATCCAGTAACATGTATTTTACATTTAAAATTGCAAAATATGAATACATTTCAAAGTCTCATTGCCGCAAAGATCATAATAGCAAGACAATGGAAACGTGATCTAGGATTTATATGTCCTCTATTAAAACATCAACTTCTCTTCCAATAAAAAATGGAAAGTGGTATAACCAAAAGCAATGAAATATACCATTCAAAGGGTAAAATGTGGGAAAATTGGATTGTTAAATTAAAAGCGATTAATTATATAAGCAATTGATTATTGGATACCTATTACGTCTGGAGCTTATATTTGCTCCTATGCAGTGATATGTGTTTATTTTTTTTGTCTTAGTGTTATTTCTTCTTTGTATTCTTGTAATTGTTATGCTTTTAGATAATATACTTACCTTTTCATTGTAATTGTTTGTAAATAGATAACAAAAAAAGATTTCCAGGCACTTTCACTGCAGCGTCAAGGCAAGCCAGCACCTGAGGAAGGAGCAGAAGAAGGCAGGTCAACCTCGCCACCGTCACCTGCTGGAACTCCACCCTGGATGTAATGGAGTGGATCCTACAGCAACAGCGGGATTTTCACTCTATGTCCTCTGTGTAGAACATTGGAGTGTCCAGCCCATTGGGCAGAAGGGAATGGGCATTAATGGTGCAGGAGGTGGCGATCCTGAAGACATTCAGGGATGTCACTGAGAACTGGGAACCAGAAATTCCCAGCAGCAGTGGCAGCAACGTGTCCAATTCTCAATACTCTTGCGGCCATGCAGAGCAGTAGCACTAGATCCACTGAAGCATAAGCCATTTGGAAGTCGTCCCTTGTTACTGGGTGGCCAATCTCCCCAAGTCAGACTAGCGCTTATGAAATGGTCAAAGGAACTGCCACTACCTCCTTGTACTGTCCCTCTAAGTTATCGGGACCAGAAAGCTGTTGTCTGGCCATGCCTTTACTTAGTGGTTCAGTAGTTGCTTTCATGCCCACTCACCAGTGCTCAAAGCCATAGGGTTTTCTCTGTAACAAGCAACATGCTCAACCCCGAGAGAAGGCTGCTCTTCCCTCACCTGGTGGAGCAGATGGCTTTCTTAAAAGTTATTCTTCCCAAATTAGTTTACCCAGCACTCAGTCTTCAAAATTAGGTTCTAGTGCTGCTGCTCTATCTTTTTTCTTACTCTGGGGGATCAAATATTTGATTTTCAGTAATATTGGGGCAATTCGGTCCTGCACTAAGGGGCTTCATGTGCCTATCATCTGCCAGTGACCGCCTGCCCAGACCTAGTTCCCTATTGCTGCTCCTACTCCTCTCTCACCTTTCTTACCATGAGGGACCTTTTTTAACTTCTATAATATTGGGGAAGTTTAATCTTGTCCCAAGGGGCTGCATCTGCCTTTCATCTGCCAGTGCCTGCTTGACCAGGCACAGTGCCTACTGTTTCTCTCTAACCGTTCCTTACTCTGAAAGATGGGGCTGGATATGGGCCAGTGACTAACTATTCCCATTGCCCTACTACTACTGTTGTTGCTGTTGTCATATCACCTTCATTAATCTGATCATTTAATCAACATGTTCCATTTTTTTGGAGACATTCAGTCCCATACCGTGCTGCTGGATGCACGTATAAATGTTGCCAGCCCCTTAAATAAGGTGCGCCAATTCAATGTCTCACCCTTTCTATGGCTTATTTGTGGCACCTAATTGATGTCTGTTCTGCATATTGGAATAACATAGAGTTACACTTCATTTTTCCACTACAAATAAGCAAATTGAGTATAAGTGTAACGTTGGTAACGGAGAAGGAACCCCGTATGCAGAGAATGGTGTTCAATATCAGGTTTATTCAGCAATAGGACAGGAGAGGTATGGCAGTAATGCAGAGAGTCACTAGATGATAAGGCTAAAGCAGACCTTGGAGAAATGATGAGCGCTGTTTAGGTAACGAGGCCTTCAGAGGAACAGGTACGCCAGGTAAAGATGCAGAGTAACAAGAATAGTAGGACTGCAATGGAGGTTTTAGTAGAACACTGCTCACAGCAGTGAGCTCAGCAAACACGATAACCGAGCACTGAATGTAAGTCAGTACTCGGTTTTAAACCTGCCACGTTCAACCGCCCTGCCCTCCAGCTAGGGACGTCACATATTGTGCATCCTTCCGTCAGGCAGGAGATAAGAGGGGAGCGTGGTGAGCGCGCTTGTCCTCTGTCCTCCTCCTGGCGAATGAAGAGGACCTGCACAGGAGAAGGAGCCTTCGTGAGCACCCGCTGCACGTGGGTGCTCTGAAGAATGGTGGTTGTGGACCGGAGGCGACCTATGGTAAGTGCCGAGTACCTGCTAGGTGCGGGTACTCGGGTGACGAGCTCCGTTGAGGGACGTAACAAAAAGTCTAAATATCCTATTCGGTAACCCACTAGCGACATAGAGCAAGATAGTTAAAAACAATTCTGTTTCTACCATTAGTTATAAGCTGTTGCAGCCAGTCTTGACAGCACTACATTATAACCTAGCGAACATTAACGGCAACCCGTTGACGACAATTGACATGCCAGGCATGTCAAGGAAAAACATTGTGGCACATCATCACTTTAACCAGTGTAGAAAGCAGTCTATGATTGGTTCATTCTCCCAAACAGTGCTGCTGTGTAACCTAGACTTACAGGGGCTCCTTCTACGTCAACATGTGACATATTAAATATGGCACCAGCCTCCTATTTACAGGAAGCTGAAATGCCTTGATATTGGAAACCCATCCCAGGACCCACTGTGACCACATTTCAAAAGCTCCATAGCGAGAGACTTTGCCTCTCAAAAGATGGCGACACCAATTAAAAATAAGCACGCTCTCCAGACCCTCCTGAGAACCCTGCAGGTTGAATATACGTACTACATTCAACCATGCAAGTCAATGAAGCCCAGTTTTCTAATAACAATGTGATTAGTAAAATAAATTAAAAAATAAGAAAAAATATAAAAATAGTTTTAAAAAAATAAAAAATGTGGTAACATGTAAAAATAATGCGCACTGTTGTCACCATCAGGGAAACAATACAGTTCCAGAAATATTTTTAAAAAATTTCCAAAAGTCCATATATATATATTATATATATATATATATATATATATATATATATATATATATATATATATATTATAAGCAAGTCGTTAAAGTAGTGCTATAACTTTACAAAAATCCTTGCATGGAAAGAGTTGAAATACTGGCATTTTAAATGCTCATGGGGTGTCTAGTTTTTTTTAAAAAAGTATAATTTTATGGGGTAAATTTAATTAGGCAGGTTTAAAAATATCCCAAATAAGACATGGCCAGAGACTGACAAGATGTCAAAATTCCAAACCATGCACACTTCTCAGATGTGTTTTTTTTTACCCCCGAACAACCCAACAAACCCATGCATGGGTTGTAACACCATATTCAGAATAGGTTGCTGAACACATATTGAGGTGAAAGTGACATATGCCATGAACATGCAAAAAAATCACTACAACAAAGTTTGACAAAGGCTGGTAGTAAAATTAGTGCATGGAAAGAGTTAAAATATAAGCATTTGAAATACCTTGGGGTATCTAGTTTTCATATACATATGTTGTTTGATGGGGGTAAATTGAACTAACCAGCTTCAAAGATTTCCCAAATAGGACATGGTTTTGCAATAGCAATATATTACTATGCGTTATAACTTGACAAAGAACACTGGGTATTTCTAAACTTAGGACAGATATTATAATCTATTTAGCAGTTAGGTTTTTTTCATTAACATTTTTAGATGGATGAAAGGTTTTTCAAATAAAAGTCATAAAAAGTTCTTCTTTCCTAAAATTTTCACCATATTTTATACTTTTTTATATAGTAAATTATATGACACAACCAAAACAATGCCATCTAAAAAAAAGCCTTCTTCACCTGAAAAAACCCCCCCAATATATAATTTGTGTGGGTACAATAAATGAAGAACCAAATGACAGTTAAACATGAGCACTGCAGGAAGTTAAAACAGCCGCTGCTACAGCAACCGCCGTGGAGAAGAGGGAGACCTTCCTCAACCTCGCAACCGCTCCAGCAGCAGCCAGTGTGGAGAAGAGGGAGACCCTCCTCCACCTCTCAGCCGCCGCAGCAGCAGTCGCATCAGAGCAGGGGGAGACCCTCCTCCACTCCGCAGCTACCTCCACTGGAACAGCCATGTAGGAGAGGGAGACATCTTTAACTGCGGCAGACAGGTCCTGCAACTGAAGATTCTGCACACGCGTCCTCTAGTGGTCAACTCTACAGGGAACTACAGGGCTTTAAAATGAGAGATTATGCCACACACAAGATGGCCACAGATCCTGACACCAGAAGTGACTCAATTCCATGCCTCTTCTTTCCGGTTCCTATTTAAACCTCCCAGCTTCCTATGATTCTTGTCCTCTGATGGTCGCCTTTGCTTATAGTGCTGGTACTCAGTGCGCATTATACTTGGCAGTCCTTTTGTGTTTGACCTTGCCTTGTTTCCTCGTTAACGTTGATTTTCCGGTATCCTGACCTTGGTGTGTTATCCGTTGATCCTTTCTCATCATATCCTGACCTTGGCTTGCTTTGACCACGTTACCGCTGCCTTTGGTTTCTACCTGACTCCGTTGTCTTCAACCTTGCTGTGGGTGACTGGGCCAGCATGAGACCCACTTTGGTGGGACAACAGGGGTGTTTTGATATAAATCATCGCTTTGACTAGTTTGCTCAAGCTCTCCAGACCTTACTGCAGCGTACAGATCCTGGCCAGCAGACCTCTCCTCCTACAGCGGCGCCTCCTTCAGCTCCTGCTCCCGTAGGTCACACTCCTATGAATCTACCTCCTCCACAGTTATGGGGTTTCTAAGCCAATATGAGATCTACTTTGAGTTATCTCCATATATGTTCCCCACTGATCAAGCTATGATGAGGTATGTCATTGCACGCCTCACAGACAAGGCTTTGGCGTGGCCTCTCCACTCTGTGAAAAAAAAATGCTCCATGGGTTTGCTCTTACTCTGAAATTGTGATGGCTTTGCGCTCAGTCTTTGACGTTCCCGGTACGATGGCCGCACATTGATGGTGAACTGGATTCATGAGGCGTTGATCGATGCTTTTATGAATGGGTTAACATAGGCCTTGCCTCACAGTTTGTTCCCCCACCAATGGCCCCTTCCGCCCCTAAGGAACCCATGCAGTTGGGAGCCACTAGACTCGCTGACCAGGAGAGGTCTATTTGGAGGGACTTTGTATGTACTGCAGAGCGGCTGGGCATTTAGTAAGATCCTGTCCCAAGAGACTGGGAAATGTCCGCACTTAGGGTGGCTCAGGGAACCTGCCTAAGGTGTTTGAGGATTGTCCCCTGATACTCTCATCACTCATATGATTGTTCCTGTTTGTCTGTCCTAGTCTACAGGGTACATTTTCACGGAGGCTTTCTTGGATTCTGGAACTGTGGGTAACTTTGTTGACTCTGTGTTCTGCAAGCAGCACCTTATTCCCACGTTCCCTAGGAGTACTCCAGTACACCTTGAGGACATTGATGGCAGGCTTCTCCATCCTGCTTAGGTCACCCTTACTACAGCTCTACTAACTCTGTCTGTGGGTCTGGTACATCCTGGAGAATTGCAGTTCCTCCGTATCTGTTCCCCTTCAACTCCTATAATACTGGGATTTCCTTGGCTACAGGAAAAGGCAGGTTCTTTGTGTTTTAGCTTGTCTTCGACAACATGGACTTTATGCCAAGCTGGAGAAGTGTGCATTTGAGGTTCGCAAGATGACTTTTTGGGCTACATCATAACCTCTAAGGGATTTTGAGATGGATCCAACCAAGGTACAAGCCATCAAGGATTGGCCACAGCCTGTGGATAAAACAAACGCTTTATCCACAATTACTCCAAGATCGTTGCACCTTTAACGACCTTAACCAAGAAGGGGGCCAATGTCTCAGAGTGGTCTATTTCCGCCTTCTCCCTCCTTAAGGACAAATCTTATGCCATTGACAGAATTTGCTTGAAACAACGTTCTTCAAAAGTCTACTGGGGCGTCACCTTTCTTCTGCCTCTATGGTCTTCACCCACAGTCCCTCCCTGGGACAGTACCTACCTAGCCAGTTCCGGCCCTGGAAAAGAGACTTGCGTTGTTGCGCTCCACTTGGGCTTCGGTCCTTTCTGCACTCGAACAAGCTGCTCGTTGTCAGGAACAACAGGCCAATACGAGATGATCTCCTAATCCGATTTACCAACGGGGGGATAAACCAGATACCTGAAGCTCAGGGTACTTTCTATGAGGTTGGTTCATTGGTCCATTTCCAATTGTCCGCCGGGTTACCGTTGCATTCCTTGTGTCTTCCATTCTTCGCTGCTTAAGCTCCTGGTCTGCAATCGTTTTACATCCCGGAGAGTGACAGTAGCAGATGTTCCTCTAAGGAATATGGAGGAACGAATTTCCCAGTCTATCCCCAGACTCCCAAAGGCAGCAGGGCAGTCTGCAGTATCTAATGCATTGGAGGGGTCTCGGTCTGGAGGAACGTTCCTGGGTGCCAGCTTCATGCCTCTGCGTGTCTTCCATGCTAAATGGCCGTCTCGTCCTGGTGGTGGTCGCACAGAGCTGCCACAACAGCAACCACCGCGGAGAAGAAGGAGACCTTCCTCCACCTCGCAACCATTCCAGCATCAGCCAGTGCAGAGAAGAGGGAGACCCTCTTCCACTTCACGACCGCCACAGCAAAAGCGTCAAGAAGGGGGAGACCCCCCTCCACCTCTCAGCCGCTGCAGCAGCGGTCGCATCAGAGGAGGAAGAGACCTTCCTCCACAGCCACCTCCTTCAGAACAGCCGCAACTGAAGATTCCATGTGCATGCTCAACTCCGTGTTTGTTATAAACGGATATGTATTTTATGAATCTTACAGCGATTATTGAATATTTACTTTATGAATATATATATATATATATATATATATAAAGTACTTTCAAAAGATGGTCAGCACTCCAGGTCTTTAAATTAACAATTTCTCTTCATTCAAAGTCAAGTCGACGTTTCAGTCATTGCTGACTTTCCTCAGGACATATGTTTCCTCAGGACTGCTGGTTACTAGCACCAGGCTTGGGAAATTTGGAATGGTGTGCAATGGACTTTGTGAGTAAATATATATATATATACACTGTGTGACGAACCCTGTCTGATCTTCACTGTTATTATTATTATTATATTTATGTGTACCCGGTTTGAATGTGGCTGCAGCTCCAGCCTTCAAAGAGACGATCCTATAATCTGGCTGGGGCTCTTAATCAGCCAGCACAGCCCTTTCTGCCCAGACGGCACCCGCACTACAGGGGGGATAACACAGGTGGGAGAAACCCATTGTATCCCTTAATCCCCTCACCTGATACATCCCCTGTATACTGATGGGATTTGTGAGGGGATGTGGCTGATGGGATTTGTGATGGGATGTGGCTGATGGGATTGGGGGTTGGGTTCGGTGCGCAGGGAATGGAGATTGTATATAAGTTCTGTGTGTTTGTAATAAAGAGAGTTCTGTTTTTAACCTCAAAGCATGAAGTTCTGTCTCATGATTGAGGGAAGTGCTGGTCTGTGACTGCTTACTTCGGACAGCCACAGCGTGTCCGCTTACTGGGAGAGGGAAGGAGCTGACAGGCGGATGTGTCCAGTCTGGGGCACAGGACGATCCGTCACACACTGTTATACTATCAATATGGCATCTTCCATACAGAGGAAGAAAGTAAAGTCTGCTCCCATGAGCCATCTTACAAGTACTAGTCCCCTAGAAATGGTCTGCATGAACTTTCTGTGTATTGAAAATGACTCTGCTGGTATTGGTAATATGCTGGTTGTCACTGATCATTTCACCCACAATGCACAAGCGTTTCCCACCAAACAGCCAAAAGTTTTTTTTGCATTATGGACTGCCCAACAGTATATGAACTCTGATCAAGAAATGGATTTTGAGAGCCAACTCATCAAGGAGTTCTTGAGCATACTTCAAGTTAATAAGTCAAAGACTTCTCCCTACCAATTAGAAGGCAACACTCAGATTGACAGATTTAACAGGACTTTCTGGATATGTTGGGTAGTCTACAGAAAGTAGAGAAAAAGGCTTGGACCCAAAATGTAGAAGCTTTTGTGCATGCCTACAGCTACAGCAGGGATAAATCTACAGGGTTTTTACCGTACTTCTTAATGTTTGGTAGAAAAGCACATTTGCCTATAGACCAGAGACTATGAGTTTTTTTTTAGATAGGTCACGTCCTGCCTCCCATTAATATCAATATGTGAAGTCACTAAAGCAGAACCCTAAGACAGCCTATTACATGGTTAACCAGGCTGCCGATAAGCTAAATGAACAAAACAGAAGGTGATAGGATGCCAAAGTGAAACATAGATATAGTTCTCCTCCAAAATCTAGAAGTGCTGGGGAAACATAAGCTTGCAGATCGGTGGAAAGACATTCTGCTTGTGGTATCCAAGTTACCAGGACTTCTTGTCTACGGGATCAAAGGGCCAGAGGGTTGGATCAAGGCTGGGCCTCTAGTATGCAACATCATGTAGTGTGCAGACTGTAGATATGTCCTCCTCCATCGGTGGGCTGTCCGCTGACGTCAGAGGGGGGTCCTGCTGTCGTCAGAACAAGAGAAGATTTCAGACAAGGTCTCAATTGAAACCCTATGGTGCACCTATAAATCTGTTATAAGTGTTTTTTTTATTAAAGAGGTTACTCGATTAAACTGGATGCAGAGCAAATAAAACAGGGCCCCTTTCTGAACTATCTATATATTGAACTTAACAGTCTTACTCGAATAAATAAAGAGAAGCAAATGTATCCTTAACCAAACTGAAACAATTTGGTACCGTAAAGGCAATAAAGCCATGAAAATGTTTACGAATAGGCCGAGAAATAGACTAGCTAAGTCCAGAATCAATGAACTTCTATATAAAGGACAAATCAATAAAAGTCCAAAAGATTCACTTAACCAGTGGTAAGGACAGTTGGTTCCAAATTCAACCTTAATAAATCTCAAGCGCTATTAATGAATGTAGGAGAATAGATCAGTTACACTGATAAAAGAATACCAATTTTATTGGGTTGTTGATAATTTAACATATCTGGTACTAAGTTGGTCAAACCCAAAAAATAATGACATCCAAAGAAAGCCATTCTTGTCCTGAAGAAAACAATATATAACCTGTGTGAGTTCAGTGAACAGGAAAGAAACAAATTACAGCAAAATACGAGCACCGCAGAACAGCCATCATAAATGGTACAAAAAACAAAATCAGCCATTGTCACGAAGGGGTTAAAAAGCTAAAGACCCACCCCTTTTATCAGGCATTCAGCTTATCTGACCATCAAGAACTCTCAATTGTTATGTCTGTTTACATATTTGTAGATTGCGTTTAGTCTCACAAGGAGAAAAGTGCTATAAGAATCAAACATGTATTATTATTAGTTGTCCCTTAACTTACCCTTAAGGGTCCACCAAACTGAAAACTACCCTGAGACTCAAAGATTAAACTAAGTAGAACCATGAACAAGCCTCTGCCTTTGGGTCCCAACAAGGTTCCCAAGGTCTTCCACCACTGAATCAGATATTAGATTATATTGGATACAATATTAGATGATAAGCTCATTACTTGGAGTAATATCTCAGATCTCCCCATTGCCTTATGGAGGTTTGCATCTGTTTCATTACATATCTATGGTGTTTTATGTTAGGGACACCTGACCTCTTATCCTACATTCCCTCCATTCTGACACCCCTTTTTCTACCTGTTCTACTCACTAATATGTAGAATCGTCGTCCTTAAAGTAGAGAGCTGTCTCTAACTGTCACCATGACATTAATCTATTTCTTCTATCTTCCGAAATATAGAGCAGACAGACCAATGATAATGCAGGCAGCCCAGATAAAAAGGCCCAATGGGAATTCAGCCGTGTTGGTTTCTGTCACATTTTGTTCCAGCTCAGGTCAAATTACCCTATGTTTCAGTTCAAATTTGGGCTTTAGTTAAGTATCAATATACAGTCATGTCATCTGTTCATTAGCAGGTCTAAAAATTAGGTAAATAGATTAACAACACATGACATATTACACAAGGTCATGATTTATTTAACAAAAATAAAGCCAAAATGGGGAAGCCATGTGTGAAAAACTAAGTACACCTTATGATTCAATAGCTTGTAGAGCTACAACAGCAATAATGTGAAGTAATCATTTCTGTATGACTTTATCAGTCATTCACATCATTCGGGAGGAATTTTCACCCACCCTTCTTTACAATGTTGCTTCAGTTCATTGAGGTTTGCAGGCATTTGTTTATGCACAGCTCCCTCAAGGTCCCACCACAGCATTTCAATTGGGTTGAGGTCTGCACCTTGACTGGGCCATTGCAATACCTTGATTCTTCTCTTTTTTTAGCCTTTCTGTTATAGATTTGCTGATGTGCTTGTAATCATGGTCCCGTTGCATGTCCAGTTTCGACCAAGCTTTAGCTGTCGGACAGAAGGCCTCACATTTTACTCACATTTGAATACTTCGTTATACAGAGGGGTTGATGGTTGGCTCAGTGAGGTTCCCAGGTCCTGGGGCTGCAAAATAAACCCAAATCATCACCCCTCCACCACAGTGCTTGACAATTGGTATGGTGAGTTTGTGCTGATATGCTGTGTTTTGGTAATCGCTGTGCATTATGGCCAAAAATCTCCACTGTGGTGTCATCTGTCCAAAGGACATTGTTCAGATGCAACTTTACAAACCTAAGCCATGCTGCCATGTTCTTTATAAAGAGGAGAGTCTTTTCCCTGGCAACGCTTTCAAACCAACCATACTTCAGACTTTCTAATTGTACGGCATGAACTTTAACGTTTAACGTGCTAACTGAAGCCTGTAGAGTCTCAAATGTAACTCTTGGTTTTTTTTGTAATATCTCTGAGCAGTGCATGGTCATGAGCAGTGCATTGGGGTGAATTTGTTGGGAAGCCAACTCCTGGGAAGATTGGCAACAGTCTTGAATGTCATTGCGGCTTTATTTTTGTTAAATAAATTATGACACAGTGTAATATGTCATATGTTGATGTTCACATGAAGCTGTATTTACCTAAATTTTAGACCTTCTAAGGAACAGATGATTGTTATGTCCTGATATGTAAAATCATAGAAATCTACTTTCTATTTTACAGGACTGTATGTTATAGGGTTTGCTGACTCCTTAGTATTGGCTTTTTACAAAGCTCTGTTGTATGATAATAATTTTGCTTCACTGCAGTTAAGAGAAATGATGCTAAGAAAAATATCATTGTGCAGCAAAATTCCATTTCATGTATTCTCATGGACTTTAGTTTATTTTTCGTTGTCTAACCACCACTTCCTTCCCAGAGTATAACGCAGGAAAAGGATTTGTATCTGATATGCCTGTTATATCTTTCTTGTGTAAGCCATCTAATGCTTTGATTGAAAAAGGAAATTCTACAAAGTAAACATTTTAGCTTAACCAGTAATGGAACTCATCAAATGAAAATATTTTTCTTTCACTCTTTCTGTGGCAGGAGGTTTTGCAGTGCTACTAGTTAAGGCAGAAGCACATACAGTATCCGTCAAGAAAGATAATCATACATGTGACTGTGGGGCCTTCTATAAACCTTCCTCCAGAATAAAAACCAAGATTTAATACATTTTACTTTTGCCATGGTGGCCAACCACATAACACAACGTTGAGACTCCAACATATCTCATTAACAATAAATATTACCATTACAACAATAATGAAATTGATAACAATGTATTCATGTCAATTATTAATAATATTAGCCATGTTTTGCCAAAGGTGCAAAATTTGACCTGAACTCAAACAAGTTGTAACTCACATAGCATAGCATTAAACTAACACCATATAAACCAGCCAGCCCTAGTATAGGTGTACTGCTACAACAGTTTATACATTGAAGCCATTGGTGTCCCACTATGCCCAGGAATTGTCTTGCACATTTGCCCGAAGGCTTGTGCACAATGTGCTAAGCCTTACCTAAGATGACCTGCTCTTACTCTATACTAGGGCAAAAACAGACATAAACATGCCACCCATTATAAGAGCAGGCAGGACAATAGCAAATATCAAGAAGGGTACCAAATCCAGGCATTTTCGGGGCCTTGCCTATTCTGCCACGCTGCGCAGTCCTCTCCAAGTTAACACGTAACACTACCATTCCATCATCCCTAAATCATGCCACTCTTCTACATATTTCACCCCTTCCAGGGCTCTTCTCTTTGATCGCTCATATTGAGAATGGGCACAACACATACCTAGTCCACATTCAGAGTACATGACCATGTTATCCAGAGACTATAAATACCTCATAAGACATCAAATACAATATCTGCCAGATAGTAGTTTCCCTCAAACTTTACGGACTCTGTGCTCAGAGCCGGCCTTAGGCGTTGTGGCGCCCTGTGCGGACTACTCCTCTGGCGCCCCCCCTCACTACCCCCCCTCTCTGCCCCTTCAAACTACCCGCCCTCTCTGCCCCTTCAAACTACCCCCCCCTCTGCCCCTTCAAACTACCCCCCCCTGCCCCTTCAAACTACCCCCCCCTCTGCCCCTTCAAACTACCCCCCCCTGCCCCTTCAAACTACCCCCCCCCCCCCCACTTACCTTGTTGCCGTAGTCCTGCGGTAAGAGCGGGAGGCATCCGTCTTCTCGCTCTGCCGGCATTTCATGTTGAGCGCCGGTATTGTCCGGCGCTCAACATGAGATGCTGGCACCGCGACGGAGTCACGGAGAGTAAGGGGCGCCGGGCGGTTGCCGAGAACTTCACGAGCAACCGCTCGGCGCCCCTGACCGGGACTTAGATTAAAGCATCGGGTTTTTTTTAAACTTTATTTAACATCAATGATGTTAAATAAAGTTAAAAAAAAAACAAAAAAAAAAAACGATGCTTTAATCTAGGTCGCACAGGTCGCACACCCCTAAGGCCGGCCCTGTCTGTGCTCCATAGTCCTAGACTTCCAGTATACAATGTCAGAGGCTACATCGAAATGTGAGAGGCTACAGAATTAATGAATAGATGAAAGGCACCACAAACCCAGTGCATGGGCTCACAATGCATTAATGTCATTAATGGGTTTTATGACAACCCATTGTCCTTAAAGGGTTAAAAGACCTTGCTAGGTATTGTAACATAGTTATTTAGAGGTAATGGTTTCATGGACATCGGGTAGTATTTAGCTTGGGTATCTGTCCTGTTGCCCAATATAGTATTAGACTATTATTAGACTATTAGTTTCAGCTCCTAGCTATAGATCCAGATTGGGATTGTAGTATTGGTAGGGACCTGTACGCTATTTTTACATACTTAAATATAGGTTACTTTTTATTATACTACCATATATATATATATATATATATACTGAATGTATGATAGTCAGTGTGTGCTCGTAAATGTGCGTGGGTCATCTGTACATTCATGAATGCAGTATGTAACTGTTTATATGTATGTATTTGTCAAAGCTTCTATTATGCACACATCTTATTTAGTGAATCAGTATGCAGGTTTTAAATGAATATCAGTTGCTTTCATTTTACATACCCTATTCTAGTTTATATTATTGGCATCACATGAATGTGATGAATAACATCTCCAATATAAAGCCATTATATCTGTATCATTTGGAAAATACATGGCTCACATAAAGTAGGGTGACCAGGCGTTCCCGGATGCAAGGCCTGATTAACGTTCACATCTGCAGGGGCCCTGCTGCTTACCTGTGAGTTGCTCACACACACTGTGTGAGCAACATCTCTTGTACCGCCCCGGGGAAGCAGGAACTCTGCAGAGTCACGTCAATTTACATCACATCACATGACCTTGCTCTGTTCCTGCTTCCCCTGGGCAGTACAAGAGAAGTTGCTTGCAGTTTGCAAGTGTCACAGAGAGCTCTGCAGTTCAGGTAAGGGGGTGGGGGAGGGTGTATGAACGAGTACGCATAATTGAGGGAATGAATGAGTATCTGTGAATGAGGGAATGAGTATTTGTGAATGAGTGACTGAATAAGTATCTAAGAACCAATGAGTATCTGTGAATAAGTGAATTAATGAGTATCTGTGAATAAGTGAATGCAAGTTTGTGAATGAGTAAATGAATATGTGTGTGATAGCATGGATGTGTAAGTTGGGGGCAAGGCACAGGGAGGCTGTTTGAGGGTAGGATGCCACATGGATGATGTTTGAGGCTAGGATGCCACAGGGAGGCTGTTTGGGGGCAAAGATGTCAAGTCATAGGCTTCCAGTTTGGGCGTTAGGCAGGTCCTGTGTATGCAATCTGAGTGCCGGGGCTGACATGATACTAAAGGGGGAAGGCACTATGCAAGGGTGTGGGGACATTAATTAATAAGGGAGTACTAGCTGAGGGCATCACATAAATCAATACTGAAGGGGGGATTGGTGGTGGAATAAATATACAATGTGGGGCTAGCTTGTAGCAAAACACATGAGTGTGGGGTCATTAGGGCGACCATATCGGCTATTTTTTCCAGGACATAAATAACTTTTACATATTGCTGACCAGCCCAGATAAAATGCTGCCCTGTATAGACTCATGGAAGGGAACCAATGAGTCAAATGTACATCCCCCATACTGAAGGGCAGCATTTTATCTGGGCTGGCGGCATCAATACACAAGGGGTGCAGGCTGGGGGCATAAATACACATAGTGCTGGCTGAAGGTGATACACAAGGGGTGTGTGGAAAATACTTTTTTTATTGTTGTAGCTTATCCTGTCCGGATGTTGGTGTCAGTGTGGCAGAGCCTGTCCTGGTGTGTGTATGTTTGGGTGTCGGTGTGGCAGAGCCTGTCCTGGTGTGTTTGGGTGTCTGTGGCAGAGCCTGTGTGCATTTGGTCATCTGTTTCCTGGCACGTTACTTACTGTAGAAACAAATTGAACTATTTAATTTTTACTTATCAAGGGATAAAACAGCCTCCTGAATTTTTAGTCACTTCAGAGGACAAAACATTCTAGGCAAAGAAATCAGTGAGAGGAAAAGTAAAGATATTGTTTTTTTTACACGATTTCAATCTGCATATTTAATTAAAAAGGATAATTGCACGAAATTGTGACTTGGCGGCCCATAGATGATAACTTTTTTTAACACTTAAAGTTTATTGGGTTTACAAAACCAAAAAATACAGAAAATACAGATAAAAAAACAGAGCATGCGGAACAAAATTCCAATAGCACACAGTGCATGTCGGCAGACGTAAATAAAAACAAATAAAAATGTAGACACATGAACACGAGAAAATCCCAGACGACACAAAGGAAGGACAAGGATACAGACAAGGTAAGGACGAGACGAAGGGATACAGGGGAAGGGGATGAAGGTAAGAATGAGAAAGCAAGGTCCGAACCATGCCAGATGTAGTGAGCCTATGAGGCTGTAGTGGCCTTTATAAACATGAAAAAAGCACACAACACAGTGCAGCTCACGATCAAGAGAACGAGGTTAACTGAAACACCACCTATACCTCAAGTGGAATCAACATATGGAAAAATACTAAAACAATTGTATCAATCCTCAGTAAACCACAATGACATTTGGAAATAGCAGTTTAGGGAAATAAGAAAAATCTAGAAATATATGTGACAGTATAAAAAACACTTTTAATAAAATCACAACTGTCAGTCTAAAAAACCACAGGGCCCTTGTGGCTAGACTCTTGATTACCACAAAAATAATAGACAGAAAAAAATACCAAAAAATATATAGTAAAACATATAATAATATAACACTCCTGATCAATATTGGTACACGGTTCAGGCTTAATGAGTATAAAGTCCCATATAGGAAAAACCTATAAAAAATTGTATCCAACTAAAAAAGACTTTGTAGCAATTGTCCTGCAACATGAATTTGTATCAACAGTGTTTCAGCACTGAATACTTCAAAACATCGTGCTGATAGTAAAATATCTGTAGAAAAATGTCCTCAAACATTCAGTATGGCTTCCTTGATCCCTTGGGGTAGGCAGTAAGCACTATGTCTTTATAGAATCACTGGACGGTGCCTTATTTGGTAAAACAGATTTTTTACGCTAGCAGATCTTTTCCAGTGCAACACTCCAACTGGGAGATATGGCTCTG
The DNA here is from genome assembly GCF_027358695.1 of Spea bombifrons. Lineage (NCBI taxonomy): Eukaryota > Metazoa > Chordata > Amphibia > Anura > Pelobatidae > Spea > Spea bombifrons. The sequence continues at coordinate 21,128,811 of NC_071092.1, read as the reverse complement.
GATGGAAGGTAGCCTCTCACACAGGCGAGCGCACTGGCAATCACTGGCGTCTGACGTAACAGTCAGATGATATCCGTCAGTTGTAAACTGTTCCAGCCAAAATCGCAAACACAGACCAACTCAGTGATGGTATTCGCTGGGTGTTCGCATGGATTCCACAGTCAATCAGCATACAGGCAAAAGGTGCAAATAGTGCTTCCCAAACTTCCACAATTGCCACTGGCTTAGCGGCCAGTATCTGAACAGTGTCCAATATAGTAGTATGTTTAAACACAAGCCAAACGCATTTCGGGGTATAGTAGCTATTAGAGCAGTTCCCTTCCTCAGTAGCTGTTTAGAGGTAACTGACCTCTCTTTTATACTGACCATATAAGTCACATGACAACAATAGAACAAAGGTGGAAATGATTAAAAGAGAAAAAGAAAAAACATGGAAAGAGTACTCAAGATTCCATATTTAATTGTTATTTGGTCATTCGTTCTCTTTATCTACATGAAACTAAAGAGTAAAAAAAAGTAAAAAAATAAATAAATAAAAAAATAAAAATAAAAAATAAAAATAAGTGAAAAATATAAAAGATCAATAAAAATAAGAAAATAAAAAATAAGAACACAAAATAAAAACAATAAAAATAAAAAATAATAAAGTAAAAAATAATAAATGAAAAATACATTTAAAAAAAATGGAAAAAAAATAAAAATGAAAATAAGATACAAAAAACCTTTCATGAAAATACCAGTAGGTGATAGGATCACTCCCGGGGGCCACTCTACCAATTGTTCCAGAGTGGGTCACGGGTAGGATCTTTCTACATAAAACCAAAAAGTTCTATACTTGAATTCAAGCCATGTGGTTCCAAACTTTGGAATTCATAGATGTCACGTCTACCACAAGCCAGAGCACTCACCGCAGAAGTTCTTCTCCTGGAGGAGTGCGCAGAGACGCAAACCCCAGGTATTCGATGATCCCAACAGTGAGGAGGCCCGGAGTAGGTAGATATGGAGAGGTAGATAGTCTCTGTGTACAGCTGGAGAGATCTCCACCAAAGTAACGTAGGAGGAGGGCAAAACTAACGCAGAGTCAGACGAGCCAGGGGTCATACACAGGACGGGTAGTCAGCCAGAAGGTGGGTCAGATCCAAAGCAGGTAGTCAGACGATCCAGGTCATACACAGGACGGGTAGTCAGCCAGAAGGTGGGTCAGAATCAAAGCGGGTAGTCAGACGATCCAGGTCATACACGAGACAAACACAGCCAAATCGTAGAGCAAAGGGTAGTCAGGACAAGCCAAAGGGTCAGATAATCCAGAAATTCCGATAATACGTACAGTAGCAAAAACCAGCAAAAGACCACACCAGGGTACCGGTAACAGGGCTTCTGGGTTTTTAAATTTGGCGCCAGTAGACACCACGCCCCCAACACTGACGTCACACGCGCCCCCTGCCTGCCAAAACGCGGCAGCTTCAGCTAAACCTAGCTGCAGTTACGCGCGTGTCCAGCAGAGGGAGCACGACCGCAACGGCGAGCACCCAGCCGGCGCTTCCTCCTGACCTCACCACGAGGTAAGTGAAGCGGCGAGCCGGGAGCCGAGCGGACGGACGCAGGACGACGGGGGACAGCGGATCCACGGGAGCAGGTGACAATAGATCTTTTTGGTTTCTGCCCTCGACATCTGAATAAGGTAACTGCCCCTTCGCCAGTTTCTTTCGATTTTTTGTAGACCTATAAAACTCAGTTCTAATGGATTTTTATTGTGGAAGTGGCCAAAATGGATAATGGATGTTTTAAATTTCCTTTTTTGATATTATAGACATGTTCTGCCAATCATGTCTTCAACGATCTCTTTGTACGCCCTACACATTGTTTATGATAACTACATTGTAATATATATATAACTCCTTTAGTGTTAGAAGTGATTAATTCTCCAATTTCCCACTTAAAATCATTGACTGTAGACGTAACCATAACCGTTTTTTTTTCTCTCCCTGAATAGACAGGCAATTTGAACAAGACCCACATCGAAAAAATCCTTTGTGGAGAGCCATGACTGGCTTTCTTTGTTCGGTGGGGGCCTTTTAATAGATGGAGCCACCATAATGCCTAGATTTGGTGCTTTAGTGTAAATTATTCGTGGGCGAGGTGGTATAGATCCTCCTATAACTTTGTCCTGTTTTAATAAATACCAGTGTCTTTTTATTATCTGTTCCACCTTTTTATAATCTCTGTTGAAGGGCAAAATTAATTTTACTTCTTGTGCTACTTTCGTGTTTTTCTCACAATCACGAACCTCAAAAAAAGATGTCCTATCAGCATTTTTCTAATAGATCTGGAGGGTAATCTTTTTCCAAAAATTGAGAGGTCAACAGTGATGCCTCATCTTCAAAATTGTCTGCCAAAGTACAATTCTGTTTAATCCTTCTGAACTGCCCTGTAGGTGCATTAATCAGCCATCTGGGTAAATGACAGCTGTCAAAACAAATATATAGGGGAGGGCACACAAGATATCACAGTCAAACTGGGGGGGCATTCATAATTTCCAAAAGTAATGTGCTATGGAATTATACTTTTGTTATTGGGCTAAAATAATACTTGATCATTCAACATGGGAAGCTTGAAGCCACAATTGAGTGCGACTAATCCTTGAAATAAATATTATAACACAATAAATAACTTTTCCACTAAATTATTTCAGGGCCTTGAACGTTTTGTCCCCTGAAGTCACTACAACTTCAGGAGGGCATTTTATCTCTGGATAAATATAAATTAAATAATTCCTACTGTAAGTTAAGTGCCAGGAACAGATGACCAAACACACACACCAACACACAGATACACACACCAGGACAGGCTCTGCGACACCGACAACCAAACATACACACACACACCAGGACAGGCTCTGCCACACAGACACCCAGACACACACACCAACACAGGCTCTGTCACACCAACACTCAGACACACACACCAGGACAGGCTTTGCGACACCGACAACCAAACATACACACACATACCAGGACAGGCTCTGCCACACAGACACCCACACACATCAGGACAGGCTCTGCCACACCCACATCCAAACACACACACACACCAGGACAGGCTCTGCCACACAGACACCCACACACATCAGGACAGGCTTTGCCACATCCAAACACACACCAGGACAGGCTCTGCCACACAGACACCCACACACACCAGGACAGGCTCTGCCACACTGACAACTGAACACACACATCAGGACAGGCTCTTCCACACCCACATCCAAACACACACACACACACACGGACAGGCTCTGACACATGGACACCCAAACACACACCCTAGGACAGGCTCTGCCACACTGACAACTGAACACACACACCAGGACAGGCTCTGCCATACAAACACCCAAACACACACCAGGACAGGCTCTGCTACACTGATAACCAAAAACACACAAACAGCAGGACACAATCCACGTCACAGACGTCTGCATCAGGATGGATTTTTCACACTGCATTGTCGTTTATACCCCCCTTAGTGTTTTTGCCCCTGCTGCCCATATATATTAATATTAGCCCCAGTTGCCGTTGTTAGCAGGTATAGATCAACACATTAACACACAAACCAAGCTTTGCATAGATAGATCAACTGAAATTCACTTGTGATCTCAGCACTGAAGGTATATATCAAGTAAGCAGAATCAGACATACAAATCCTGTATTTGCAGGTATACAATAGTATATGAAACATAGCATTGCAGGTATAGATCAAATAAATACATGGAAACAGCATTGCAGGTATTAATCAACTGAATAAGACATACAAACACTGTATTTGCAGGTATACATAAATAATGTATGGAAATATATAGATATGGATCTACAGAATAACGCAAAAACCCAGCTTTGCAGGTAAAGATCAACTGGAATTCACATAAAAACACGTCATTAAAAGGTATATTTAAAACCCCCTAAATTACAGGCATAGATCACAGATTGCACACCCCAAAGCCAGCCCTGCCGTCCACACTGCCCACACAGCAATCACACTCCTATCATACCCAGGCAACCAGTAAATGCTGGTACCTAGGCATGATGGGACTGTGCTTGCTGTTAGCAATCACACTCCTATCATGCCAGGTCAGCCAGTACATGCTGGTACAGGGTGGCTTTAAGTGATGTGCAGACCCCATACTGCTGGCAGCATCCATAGACAAGGGGGGCAGCTAGCTAGGTTTCAGCATGTACTGGCTGAATTGGCATGATAGGAGTTTGATTGCTAACAGCAATCAAAGTCCCATCATGTCTAGGTTCCAGCACTTACACATCCAACCAGTAAATGCTGAAACCTAGGCATGATGGGACTGTGATTGCTGTTAGCAATCACACTCCTATCATGCAAAGTCAGCCAGTACATGCTGGTAAAGGATGGCTGTAAGTGATGTGCAGACCCCATACTGCTGGCAGCATCCATAGATAAGGGGGCAGCTAGCTAGGTTTCAGCATGTACTGGCTGACTTGGCATGATAGGAGTTTGATTGCTAACAGCAATCAAAGTCCCATCGTGCCTAGGTTCCAGCACTTACACATCCAACCAGTAAATGCTGAAACCTAGGCATGATGGGACTGTGATTGCTGTTAGCAATCACACTCCTATCATGCCAAGTCAGCCAGTACATGCTGGTAAAGGATGGCTGTAAGTGATGTGCAGACCCCATACTGCTGGCAGCATCCATAGACAAGGGGGGCAGCTAGCTAGGTTTCAGCATGTACTGGCTGACTTGGCATGATAGGAGTGTGATTGCTAACAGCAATCACAGTCCCATCATGCCTAGGTTCCAGCACTTACACATCCATGCTATCACACACACACTCATTCATTCATATACTCATTCATTCACAGATTCATTCCCTCAATCACACATTCTCATTCAAACTCCCTCCCCACCCCTTACCTGCACTGCAGCTCCTGGACGCTGCTCACAGACTTCAGCAGAGGGCGCGGCCTCCCTCTGCGTTCTCTGGTAAAGCACAGAGGAAGCGGGACTGGAGCAGAGTCATGTGATGTCACGTGAACTCTGCTAGGTTCCGCTTCCTCTATGCAGTACAAAAGACTCTCCCACAGGTAAGTAGCAAGGCTCGAGGTGCGGCCCTTGTAAGATCGGTTGCCTTGGCTGCCGATCTTACTCGGGCCGCACCCTCTCTCTCCTCCGCATTAAAAAAATAAATAAATTTTTAAAAAAAGAAAGACGGGATCCAAATTCGGCAGGGGGGCAACAGGGGGGACAAGGATTAACCTGGGGGGGGCAATTGCCCCCCCTTGCCCCCCTGTAGCGACGCCACTGCGGTCTCATGATGTCAGTGGGCAGTCCCGCTGATGTCAATGGGCGGTCTCGCTGATGTTGGGGGGCATTCCCGCTGATGTCAGTGGGAAACACCCCCATTTAAAGGGCAAATAGGCGGGGAGTGGGCCATGTCAAGACCCTGCTCTTGCGACCCGGAGGATTTGGGTGTTGACCTGGAGAACCAGAGAAGTGGTGCTTCACCCAGAGATCTCTGGGTCAAACCTGGAGAGTTCCCAGGTATGCTGAGGTCATCTTTACACATGGATGCGGAGGAGTTAAGATTCTGTCTAATTTATTTCCATAAAACGGCCCAAAATCCTTAGCACCAGTCCCATGATGCTCTAAATCCAGCCCTACCCATTCTAAGAAGTATTTTTTTTTTTTATCTCATGGACAAAATGTGAGAAATAATGAATACAATCACTTCATAAACACATACTATATACACTGCATATATAGTTTGAATAAAACATGCTTATAAAATAGTTTTTTTTACCATTTACCAATTTAAAAAAAATGTCCCCGGATTTCATTTTAAAGACCTGGACACCTTAACAGAAAGGTTACACATGGTCAATCATAAGAGACAGAAGAGAAGTGTATAGGCAAGTAAAACCATCTGACCACATTCCAATGTATTCGTCTAATTTAACAATAGTGATTGTTCTTTTATCCATCTTCCATTTACTACATATCCCGCATTTTTTTTAAAGCACCTTGGGATTTTCTCCCCATATCATCACTGTTTCCAGAGCAACCAGAGGCCTAACAAGCCTAGAGTCATGGACCAAGACCTCTGGAGATCTGTCAACTATAAATATTGCAGATGTGCATACATGTCTCCACAAAATTGTTTTCATTAATAAAACAGCAGGAAGCAAAATTACTCCAATCTGTTTTTCCCACGAGTTAGGAATTAAATCTATCACATAATAACACCAAAAAGTGCCGAGATGTAGCATGATTTTTACATTTCACATAAGGCATTATAAGATGTTGAACCCTTGCTCAAGGATGATTAGACAGGGTACAAGGTTTTCTTCCTGTAACAGTAATAGTTTTATTTTATTGAGCCAGGCACTGTGACTGCAAGGGCTTAGCTGTGTCTTTATTAGAAACCAAAACTAAATGACAGTAGTGGAACAAGCCAAAATGGCTGAATATGTGTAATGTAAAAATACAAGCCCAACAAAGCTCACTACACAAATGAGAAAGACCAAAAATGGGTTTGAGTAGAGGCGAAAGCTGAAAAGCCATATGTGACTAGGACATTGTGACATCAAGTTAAGCACAGATCGACACACAGCAATACCATAAAGGACGAGAATGCCTCCATGTGGACATATGCAATCGAGGAGGTGCCAAAGGTGCTTCAAGACAAGGGCAATTAAGCAAACAGATAATGATTAAGACAAAACAACCAATAAACACAGGATTATATGAAGAGACCAATGAGTAGCAGTGAGTGTGTGTAAAAAACCGCCCCTAGTGTGGGGAAAAGGCTGCTTACCATCTCTACATTATGTTATGGGGAAGGCCAACATTTGTCTTAGGCTATGGAGGAAGGCGACCTATATCAGCTGCATCCGCAGTTATCTGAATATGTGTGGCCGCGTATGCAGCAGATATAGGCACAGATCTCTCATCCAATACACGTCTGCCAGTCAGCATCACACTGGATATGACAGCAAAAGTTGATGAGCAGACACACAGAGCAGAACCTGATAGACGCCGGCAAGCTCCTCCCTTTTGCAGAAATGCACTGGGACCAGAGATGACATTTAATCTGGGGAATAAAAACTCAAGAGCATAGAATATTTTATACTCTCCTAACCTCAACATCTGAGTAAAGGGATTTAGGGGTAATATTTGGCCTTAGGATAGTGTATTTGTTATGGTGAGATAAACATCCCGCTAACTCACAATAAAAACATGACACGTTTCTATTTGGAAAGGGGAGGGCACAGCTTTATTATATAAATAACATAGAATCATAATTAACATGTAATCCCTGACAGTGACCGCCATTGTATATACCAACAGGACCTGCATCCACCTCAGCTGTTTAAAAACCAAACTTCAAAAACACATTTCCCATGAACCATGTCCTTAGAGAAACACATGTCAGGGATCATCAGGCCATGGACTTAGCTTGTGACCACTTATAAGCTTAGTCTCCTCCAAGGCCCATACGACAATTCCATGCCATCCTGAATGGCAGAATTCCAAATATCCAAGCCTATGTCGGTAAAGTTTACGCCATCAGGCATAAAACGTTACGGGGCATCTTCAAGCAACATGTGCCTAACTGCTATACCACCTCGATTCTGTACAAACTTAGAAATGGTCCTAATGATTTTTATGGGGGTTCGGTTAATTGCATCCTGGGAGCGAGCATGTCGCCATACTAGTCGGGGGACTATTTCAGACCAGACAAAGAGTAGGTCTGGAAATAATAGGAGCAAGTTCAGAATGTCTCTTTGTGTGCGCATGGTTAAGTTACCTAAGTCGTTGCACTACCATAATATGTGGGCAGGGACCAAAACCATGGACTTTTAACACCTGAGGTAACAAGTCACCCCATGATATCTCCCAGGTACCCAACCATTGAACAAACATACAATCATGGGAAAACCCAAGATGTCGTCCGTAAGGGCGGGTGCTTGCTCTCTTAGCCGCCCAGTGTACATAGGAGTGTCCCATGATGAAAACCACACATTTCTTAGCATCTATAAGCAAATACACATAATTTGTCACTAGTATGAAAACGAGAACAGAGTCGTTAAAACAGTGGAAAACAGCACATAAAATTATACTTGTGATAACGAACCAAATCAGATCCATCATGAAACATAAAATAACATTCAATATGACATTAATGTTTGGCAATCATGAATGTAAAGTAAAACTTCATTACAATCCTTTTTTATTTTTTATTTTTTTAAACCTCGTTCAGTATCCCACCTAATGACAAAATGTATAATACCAGGTGAGGGTGCAAGATTCCCAGTGACCAATGCATCGATAGATCGCAGCGGGAAGCTTCAGTTGCGGCACCGATCCTAAATGAATGAGTGCCATATGAATGGAAAGGCAAACCACTTTATGAAAACTGCCAAAAACTGAAACCTTGACAAAAAAAGAGGAATCACTATGTATTAGCAACGGAGACACAGATGTTTTGGGATGGGAATTAAAAAAATGGTGACAGCATGCCACGGGGCCAACAATGACGTAAGTATGTCTGACAGTCGGATATCAAAAGCCAGAAAGTAGTTTTCCTGCAGAAGAGATCATTAGACACTTGAGGTATACATAAAAGCTTTGTGTTTGGGACCAAATGTTAATAGGCAGGCTAATTGATACTTGGAATTTACATATATAAAGTTGTGTTATTTACATAAAAAAAATATATTTAAATAACATTCAAATTAAATGTATGGAAATAATCAATAGAAGGAGTCCTATATAAGAAATTTTTTAAAAATAGCTAAAAGAACTTAGAAAACCAACAGAAGAAACATTACAAGATGACTTATACATACATATTACAGGGAAGATATATATTTTGGGGCGAAGAAACCTTAACTCCTAAAGAACAGGCTGGTTTTTACCTTTTGTACCCTTTGGGACCGAGGCTGTTTTAACACTTTTGCGGTGCTCGTGTTTAGATGTAATTTTCTCCTCACTCATGTAATTTTCTCCTTACACAAGTTATATATTGTTTTTTTCAGGACAAGAAGGGCTTTCTTCAGATACCATTGTTTTGATTATATTATAAAAAAATATATTAAAAAATAATAAAAGATACTCATCCAAAAAAGCTAATGTAAAAAACTGCTAAATAGATTCTACTATTTGTCCTGAGTTTAGAAATACCCATTGTTTTTATGTTTTTTGCAAGTTATTGGGCAGTAAGTACAGGTAGCGTTTTGCTATTTCAAAACCATTTTTTTCAAATTTGGTAATTCTTCCCCCATGTGCTATTTCTTTGAAGCCGACCAATGCATTTTACCCCATCAAACCATATATTTTTGAAAACTAGACACCTCAAGGTATTTCAGATGCTGGTATTTGAACCCTTTCCATGCACTAATTCTAATACTACCCTTTGTCAAACGTTTATGTGTTTTTTTTATCACTAAAATTGTGCTTCAGGTATGGATTTGCAGCTCCTGCTATACAAACAACACCCCAATATGTATTCAGAAACATCTCCTGAGCACAGTGATACCCCCCATGCATGGGTTTGTCGGGTTGTTTGGTAGGTAAAATGCCACATTTAGGAAGTGCGCAATTTTTAACTTGGAACTTTTACATCTGGTCCTACTGCCCCCATGTTCTAATTGGGCCATCTTTGAAGCTGGCTAATTCAATTTACCCCATCAAATCTTATATTATTTTAAAACTAGACACCCCAAAGTATTTCAAATGCTAGTACCCTTTCCGTACATGAGATTCTACCACCAGCCTTTGCCAAAGTTTGTGGTAGTATTTTTTATTTTATTTTTTTCACACAAATTGTACTTCGGGTATAAATTTAAAGATCCAGGTATACATCACTGTGACGGAACGCCCTGTACCCAGACTGGGTACTCGGCCAAACGTTGCTTCCTACTGCCGGGACACCAACAATTAACCCCTTCAGCGCCAGGCAGAGCAAGCGTTGTAGATAGAAGGGGGGTGTCGCTGCACCCGAGCTGCTTTGGCACTGTGGCTAGCCGAAGCTTAGCTACACAGTGTGGCTATTGTCCTGAAAAGGGCAATAAAGGATCATAGCAGCCCACCCCAAGCATCAGACAACACTCATGTTGAGGTGAAAACAGGACTCAGTTTATTTGGAAACACAGGGGTATTTAAAGAGTACAAGGGGTAATTTACATACAATAGACAAAACAAGCCACGCAAAGTTCTCCATCAGGTCCTCCTTTGCACACGGTTCAGTATTTGCACTCACCCCACCTCAGCCCAGTATGGGGTCGCTATGGTAGTCTGTGGGGAGGATGGTAAACTCGGGCATCTACCTGACTTCTGGCTGATCCCTGCTGGATATCAGATCCAGGTACATACTGGCCATAGAGGGCTCTGTCCTGTCAGTCCTGACTGAATGGAGAGTAAAACCACAAATAAACTCCCTCCCAAAATGCAGGAACCCCAAATCTGTCTGAGCTCCACAGTCTTTAGACTCTCTGGTACTTTGGGAAACCTGCCAGTCTGTACCATGGCCCATAGTCTGTAAGAAGGAGGCTGGCACTCAGTCTCCTCCAGGAGCCCATGGCACGGAGGCTTCCGTGACAATCACTATCAAACAACACCCCAATATGTGTTCAGCAACATCTCCCGAGTACAGTTATACAACCCATGCATGGGTTTCTCGGGTTGTTTGGGAGGTAAAACGCCACATTTAGGAAGTGCGCATTTTTTAATTTGGAACTTTTACATCTGGTCCTACTGCCCCCAAGTTCTAATAGGGCTATCTTTGAAGCCGGCTAATTCAGTTTACCCCATCCAACCATATATTTTTGAACACTAGACACCCCAAGGTATTTCAAACGCTAGTATTTTAACCCTTTCCATGCATGAGATTCTGCCACCAGCCTTTCCCAAAGTTTGTGGTAGTAATTTTTTTGTATATTTTTCACACAAATTGTACTTTGGGTATAAATCCCATTTTGGTCAGTCTGTGCCTATGCCCTATCTTTGAGCCTGGCCACTCCAATTTACTCCATCAAACCATGTATTTTTTTTAAAATGAGACACCCCTTGGGTATTTGAAATCCTTGTACTTTAACTTTCCATGTCAAGATTTTTGGGAAGATACAGCGCTAATTTTAGCACTTGCTCATAATAATAAACTTTATTATTTTATTTTATTTTATTATTTTTGGACTTTTTTTACATTTAGCTGGAACTGGATGGTTCCTCTGGTGCATAATTATTTTTAAATGTTACCACTTTTTTTTAGCTTGTTTTTTCATATTTTTTTTAATTATTTTTTAAATATTTTACTAATCACATTGTGATTAGAAAGCTGGGCTCCATTGACTTGCATGGTTGCATGCAGTACCTGTATTGAACCTGCAAGTGGAGCCAGAGTTCTCTAGAGGGTCTGGAGACCCTCTGGCGAACTTTTTTTTGGGAGAAGCGCTGCCATCTTGCAAGTGGCAAAATCACTCGCAGCAGCAGTTATGACCACTCTCCAGAGTGGTCACAGCGCGTACTGGGATGAGTGTTCGGTATCGCTGAATGCATTTCACCGACACCGTTGAAGTTTAGGAGGCGATCGTTAAACTCTTTTAAAACGAGCCTCTGCCGCCATACAGTGTATGGCGGATGTTGGCGTCCCGGGGAGGGGCCAGACATGGTCCCTGTTGCCGATCTTGGTGTTGCTGAATGCCACAACATTGAGGCATTACAGCAACACCGTTTAAGCAAAGAAAGATAGATCGTTCCTGACCCGTCAATGGACGTTAAGGGGTTAATATCAATTCCCTAGAAGTGTGAAGAGGGAGGAGAGACATAGCAGAAAGAGTGAAATATACCAGGGGGTTAAATACCAAGATGGAAACAGTTTAATTAACAAGACCTGAGATCAGGAAGGTTAATGCGTGGCTGAAGACTTGGTGTAAGAAGGAGGGTTTTGGGTTTTTGGAGCACTGGGCTATTTTTGCACTTGTGTACAATCTTTAAGTCATGACGGATTGCACCTGAATGTAAGAGGGTCTGCTGTGCTAGGGGATAGGATGGCCAGAAGGTTGGAGTGTTTAAACTAGGTAATGTGGGGGAGGGACCAAGGATATAGGATAGGAAGTAAACATAGGGAGTATACCTTATATAGAACCGAGGAGGGTGGAGAAGGGGGGGTTGGAAGCTCAGATTGTAGGCAGATGACTGATGTTCTAGACAATAACAATGAAGCTTATTGTTAATGTTATTGTTAATGCCTCGTATTAAGGATTCTGTATGTCAGATTACTGACAACGTGGAAGCATTGTGGGTCGAGATATCCACTGGGAATAAAAGGGGTAATTCATTAATTTTGGGAGTTTGCTACAAACCCCCAAATAGTTCTAGTCATGGGAGATTTTAATTACCCTGACATTGACAGGTATATTGGGGCTAGTAATTCAGTTAAAGAGAGGATATTTCTGCTAGAAAGGAGGCTTATTTGGATCTTCTGTTAACGGGAGCAGTTGAGAAGTACGGGAGCAATTGGGAAGTAGTGATCATAATATGGTGCAGTTTGAAATTAATAGTAAAAAGCAAACTGTTGTAACTGTCACCAAGACAAATTTTAAGAAGTTTAGGACATGCTTGCAGAGAATTAATTGGGATGACCTCTTTGTCAAAATAGATACAGAGGACAAGTGGAGTATATTTAAACTAAAACCAATGTGGATGAATAAAAGTGTTAGGTAATGCGAATAAAGAAATTTAAACTGTACAAGTCAGAGGGCTCAGTGGCATCATATGTCAAGTATAAAGATGCCAACAGAGCTTGCAAAAGGGCTATTAGACTGGCTAAATTTAACAATGAGAAAATGATAGCCAAGGAGAGCAAAACAAATCGAAAGAGATTTTTAAGTACATTAATTGCACAAAATTTAGGAGTGACAATGTAGGTGTTTTGAAATCTGGAGATGGTAAGTTAATTATTATCTTAGAAAGGGGTTCTATTCGTTGTCATGTGTAACCTGGTCTGTCTTGTCAGCCCTGTACTCTGTTGTCCTGTCCTGTGCCCCGGTAGAGGGGTGTCTTGTCCTGTGCCCCGGTAGAGGGGTGTCCTGTCCTGAGCACCGGCATAGGGGTGTCGTGTCCTATTTATGTCGGATCTTGTGTGTAGCCTGTCCCTATAACCTGTATTTCTGATTCTGCAACCAGCTTCTACTCCTTTGGCTGTGTCCTGCCTTTTCTGTCCTTAGTTGCAAGATATCTTTATATCCTGTTACCTGTACTGGATGCCTCCAGCTGTTATTTCAGCTTCCTGATATATAGCCACACAATCCTGATGGCCCAACACTCAGGGAAGTGTGGTTACCCTGCCCACAGGCCCTGTTCCTCCCCTACTGCACGGTGACTCCTGAAATTCCATCATTGGGCAATGTGGGTCATTACAGTCGTCTGTATGGACCCCGTTTGTGACATGATGATGCATAATTAGGTAAGGTTATAAAGGCTGACCAGGATGTAGCTTCTCTTCAGAATGATTTGGATAAACTAGGGGACTGGGCAACTGGAGAGTTCCCAGGTATGCTAATGACCATATCTATGAACTCTCTGGGTTTTGCCGGAGACTCTGTGTGAAGCATCGCTTTTCTAGGTCTCCAGGTCATGGCCTGGATTCTCCTGGTCCTGGTTTAGACACACCCACTCCCCAGGCAATGTCCATTTCCCCCTCCTACCTCCACACAAATATAAAGCCGTTGGGGCTAGCCTACATAACCTAGCCTGCCCTGCCCACTGATGCTGTTAGCTCTGCCTACCAATGAAATCAGCTCCACCCACCGACTTCATCAGCCTACTGAAGGGAGGACTCAAATGAGCAGGAGCCTAGAAGTTCCCAGGTATCCTAATGACCCTGTTTGAACCTGTTTGTGTGCTTCAAGGGGATGACTAAGGGATGTCCAAGGTAAGCCTAGCCAAGCAGCCAAGTAATACAGTGGTACTTAAAACTGGATGACTGGAAGGCAGTAATGGACCTTAAAATAATAAAAATCTTAAATATTATTCTACAGTGCAGTGTTTGGTACAGTGAGGTCAGAGTAAGAGCCCTGGCATGATGGCCATCTCACAACTCAGTACTGAGCCTCAAACCCAACAAACAGACCTTTATTGTGAATCAGGGGCGTTTAAAACCTTTAAAAGTTATAACATTTCCAATAAACACATTTAAATAATTTTGGGAAAGTATTCTGGCAAATTAATACATTTATCAATGTTGCTCGGCATATGTTTTCTGGACACAGTGACATATTGAATATACATGTTAAGTCTATCCCATAAATATTAATTTGCATCATCTGCATAATTAATGAGGACTTAAAAAGGGTAGCATTATTGTAAGGGCTCTTCCTATTTGGCAGCTGATTATTTGTTTTACTCACAAAGCTAAATATGTTTAGTTCCAACGCATATGAAATGTTGACTAACCTGAGAATATTTTTTTTCAGTTCTGAGAACAATTAATGCTCTTTGGGGGCACGAGTTCATTGTACCAATTGCATGCAATTGGATATTCCCACCTAGACTCACTAAGCCTAGGCCTAGGATGGCAGTTCCAGGTGGATCAGACACCCAATGTACCACATCTGCTTGGGCCCATATACATTATGCAGCACTGTGCCACACATGCAGTGCACAGGCATATTTAAGTAGCTATTTAGTACTTCAGTGGAGAATTTGTAGGAGAGTTGTGCATTCATAATTAAAATAAAATGTTCAACTCTACTGCACACTGATTAAGTGAATTAACCCATATGTGTTTTTTCATTGGAGATAAGGGAGATTGAACACCTTAATATCAAAGAGGAAGCAGACTACCATCATCCATTTGTTTCCTGAAATCATGTTGACTATTAAGAAATGACATAAAAAGTAACTTTCTCCACATGGGACCCACATGCCTTGAATTTTCATTTACTCTCTAAACCTTCTGCTTCCCTACTCAGAACAATTAATTTTGAAATGTTTACTCAGGAAATCCTATCACAGCAAAGGACTCACTGTAATCATTCCCATACCATCTGGGAAGATTGTATGCTAACAGACTTTTTTGGTGCCTCAATGTTTATAACATTGTCATTACTTGGGATCAGCAGCACATGCAATACATTTCAGTAAAGGACTTCAGGCTTCAGCATTGTATGAAGTGAAGATTGTGTTTCCTTTATTAAGGCTAGTATTTTATCCAGAAATTAGATTCTTTTACACACTTATTTTCTGAATGCTAAATAGTTCAAATGTATGTCATTGTGTTCAGTGGCATATTCTGGACTAGGTCAACTAGGCCTAAGGCGACATTTGAGGGAGACAGAATCCCTCTGTCACATAACAGGCAGTCAATCACCATACTGGGCTCCTTGTGGCACCACTTCTTAATGAGCCAGTTAAAAGAGATCATGCAGACTTCTAGTTGGCAGCGATTATGTCCACACACGCTACTGAAGAGCTCATGCAACAAGACCTGACTCTGCCTCCAGCCGGTCCTTGAGGCCTGAATATAGACCGTCATAAACAGCAGCAGTGGACTGTAGAACCCAAACACCACCAGTGGTGCATTAAATGTAGGGGATTGCTGTACCAATGCTAGTAAGGCCCATAGGTTGACCACTGACGTAACACGCCTTTACCTGCTGTTGTCCAGCCACTGAAAACCTGTCTGGGGAACTGTCTGGTTAGTGAGGTATAATTCTTCAATCGGTCATTTGGGGATCCAGTGATGCTAAAGGAGTGCAATATCACCATAATTATAGTGATACTCAAAGAGGGGAGGAACCCTACACATCCTGCCTCCTACATGCCAATATTACGGTCAAATACTTACTTTAAGCTCTTACACAAAATCTTAGCAAACCAACTTAAAAGAATTCATGACTAACCACTATTCAGTCAAGAGCGCCCTTTAGGCCAGAGATTTACCAGTTTCCCAGATTATTTTTATATTTTTATTTCTTTATAATTTTAGAAATTTTACTTTACCGATCAAATAGTAATTAGTGACCTGGGCTCAATTGACCGGCGTGGTTGACTGCAGTAGAGTTTGAAGAGACTGTCTGCAAAATCTTTTATTTTGAATGGGCATCTTGTTAGTGGCAGCTTGTCTCTTATCAGGTGGCATTTTGAAACGCTCCTAGGATGAAACAAGACCCCTGACTTTTATTGTGTTGCTGAATGGCTCTATATAGAGGCACTTAACCCCTTAATGACAAAGCCCTCCTAAGCACTTTTTTTTGGTGCCGAGCGATGCCTTATTTAAAAGATGGTGAATATGATCGCTCCTACATTTTTTTTGGTGTTGCTATTTGCCTCAATATCAGCTGAGCAAATAAAGCAATCGCTGATTGCTTTCTATGTTCATTTAACCCCATGACCTGCCAGGCACGCCAATTGTCCTTAAGAGGATAAATTTCAGTGACATGCCTGGCAGGTCAATTGAAGTCAAGGAGTTAAACTTTATTAAGGTGATTATTTTCCCTCAACTACTCTATAAGCTAACTATGCTTACCTTAGCCCACAAAGAGCTTTTACCTCTTTTATCTGGAGGGAGAAAAAAAACACAAAATAAGCTTTCATAGGCTAATGCAAGCAAAATCAAAGGGAGGTCTCAATTTCCTATGACATAGCTAGCTTACTAAGATTCGCAAAAGACTGGATAGGTCACACCTAGACTGAGTGGGACAGAGATCAGGGATTCTTCCCATATTTGGATCTATGATACCTGTTACATGCCCTGGAGGCTGAGATCCCCTGTCATTACAAAACAAACCCTTTGATTTCCTCTACAATGAAAGCATAGAGACTAGCTAGATATTCCATATTTGGTAACTACAAAACCTCACTTTTTCTACCCTTGGTTAAAAACTCAACCTTCCACAATGCTGACTCATCTTGGCAGGAAAATGCAATAGAGATGGTGGGAGATTAGATAAACTCGCTAACATCAATCTACACTTTCCCTGATCTAAAGGAGAGATACTCCCTTTCCCCACCTCTGGATATACTTCCAAGCTAATCACTATGCGATAAGTACTCTGCGGCGGAATACTCTGCAAACCCACTCAATATACTGTTGTGAGCGGCCTATACAGCACGGGTGTCAGTAGCTGTGCTGCATTGACTTATATACAAACCAATAAACTACAAGTAGCATGGCGTGGTAGCGGGGAAGTGGCTGGCGAGCCTGAACAGCTTGGAAAGAGATATAAGTGTTATTTTAAAGCTTTACAAGACGTCTGAAAAATCTTTCCTCACCATATTTCCATAAGACCTTACAGCATTTAATGTGTTCTGAAACAATGGCTTTCTACTGGAGCCCCATCCATGTCTCACCTGCTTACACACTTCTTGTATCAAGAATGAATACTATTTCCACCAAAATAAGGACACACATGAGGAGAAAATCATAGAGATTTGGCAACCATTCATTGACAGTTTGTCTCGCTCACATAAGACACAAGTATGATGATCTTTGTTCACACAGAATGCTATTGCCTGAGACCAATGCTGACAGCTCAGTGAGGGAACATGGGAGCATGCACAAATGAGTTGGCAGCGTAAGGCTAACAATACAGATATAAAAAAATCAGTTTGTTCTTTTTGGTAATACAAAATTGAACTGTGCACTATATGTTATTGATGTAACAGGCGGTTCCTTGTACCAAAGACAGAGGAAGACCTCTCTGGTAACCCAGACTCAAGAAAACTTGCCTAAAAATTGAACCCTAAGATCGGTGTCCATGTGACTGTTTTGCTAGACTCTTGATTGAATAATCCTAATAGCCTTGGGTGTCTAGTCAGGCGCTTCATTGGTACCTTTGTAACATCTGCAACATATACAATATCTCACAAAAGTACACCCCTCACATTTTTGTAAATATTTTATTATATCTTTTCATGTGACAACACTGAAGAAATGTAAAGTGTACAATGTAAAGTAGTGAGTGTACAGACTATACAACAGTGTAAATTTGCTGTCCCCTCAAAATAACCCAACATACATCCATTAATGTCTTAACCCTGGCAGCAAAAGTGAGTACACCCGTAAATGGAAATGTCCAAATTGGGCCCAAAGTGTAAATATTTTGTGTTGCTACTATTATTGGTGCCTTAACTCTTATTGGCATGTAGTTCACCAGAGCTTCACAGGTTGCCACTGGAGTCCTCTTCCACTCCTCTATGATGACATCACGGAGCTGGTTGATGTTAGAGACCTTGCACTCCCCCACCTTAGGTTTTAGGATGTCCCACAGATGCTCAATAGGGTTTAGGTCTGGAGACATGCTTGGCCAGTGTCAGAAACTGGGTCCATACAGATGAATTTAATGACCCAGAACGCCCAAAGATGGAGTTCAGGAGGTATTGCGCAGTAGTGGAGTTGGACAGGGCCTGGTGCAGGATGACTGCACTCGCCCGGGTGATGAGCACCTAGGGTTGTGCAGCCACATACCAGCGCCCTGACATAGCAGCCGATCTTGTCCAGAACAAAGCAAAACTAGAAGATATCCTGCAGGCACTCTGGAGCAGGCATGAAACATAGCACTAGAATGATGTGTAGGATGCTGCAGGCTGGGGGAAGAGAAGCTAAGCAGAGTAACAGCTGAAACATAGCGAGTGGAGGGGCCAGAGCGAGCAACAGGGAGACAGAGCAAGGAGCATAGGAACACAGGACATAACTGGTACAGAACACAATAAAGGACAGGGAACAAGGCAAGGAACACAGGGGATGGAGTGAGGAGCCAGAATCCTCGGACGCTTCTTCTTTAAGCGAGGATAGGACATCTTAACTGGGACATGGGGAGAGGAGAGAGGAACTGAAATCCTCAGATGATTCAGGGTAGGATGGCAAAGGTACACAAAATACAGACACACATAGATACAGGACTAGCCTAGGACTATGTGATAACAATTGGAGATTCCGTCACATCATATGGCCATAGTATGCTTAGCCCACCACTACGCTAAAGTACTCCAATATTCGGTGGGTCCTAACGCTAAACCCTGCCTACGGAAGTACTAATAAACTGAACATAGAAACTAACACAGAACCGAGAAGGACATCCCTTTAGACTGCAGACTGAGACAAACATAACAAATAGGTGGGACATACCTTATAAAGGAAACAGAGCTGAAGCAAAGAGCAGAACCAGAATCCAGGAATCAGAGGTTCAGGACAGAGCATACGGAAATCCAGGAACGGATTACAGCAAAACATGCGAACTGAGGCAAAGCAGGGGAAAAACAGAGATATGCAGCTCCGCAGCCTGGATGGACCCTGACAGCCAGTCCATCACCTTTACCCTCAGCTTCCTTAGCAAGGCAGTGGTCATCTTGGAGGTGTACTTGGGGTCGTTATCATGTTGGAATACTACCCTGCGGCCCAGTCTCCGAAGGGAGGGGATCATGCTCTGCTTCAGTTTGTCACAGTACATGTTGGCTTTCATGGTTCTCTCAATGAACTGTAGCTCCCCAGTGCCAGCAGCACTCATGCAGGCCCAGACCATGACACTACCACCACCATGCTTGACTGTAGGCAAGACACACTTGTCTTTGTACTCCTCACCTGGTTGTTGCCACACACGCTTGACACCATCTGAACCAAATAAGTTTATCTTGGTCTCATCGTACCACAGGACATGGTTCCAGTAATCCATTTCCTTAGTCTGCTTGTCTTCAGCAAACTGTTTGCGGGCTTTCTTGTGCAATCATCTTTAGAAGAGGTTTCCTTCTGGGACGACAGCCAGGCAGACCAATTTGATGCAGTGTGTGACCTATGGTCTGAGCACTGACAGGCTGACCCCTTCCCTCTTCAACCTCTGCAGCAATGCTGGCAGCACTCTTACGTCTATTCCCCAAAGACAACCTCTGGATATGACGCTGACCACGTGCACTCAACTTTGGTCGACCATGGTGAGGCCTGTACTGAGTGGAACTTGTTCGGTGAAATAGCTGTATGGTCTTGCCCACCATGCTGGAGCTCAGTTTCAGGGTCTTGGCAATCTTCTTATAGCCTAGGCCATCTTTATGTAGACCAAGAATTCTTTGCCATGTTGAACTTCCAGTGACCAGTATGAGAGAGTGTGAGAGCGATAAACCAAATTTAATACACCTGCTCCTCATTCACACCTGAGACCAACGAGTCGCATGACACTGGGGAGGGGAAATGTCTAATTGGGCCCAATTTGGACATTTCCACTTAGGGGTGTACTCACTTTTGTTGACAAGGTTTAGACATTAATGGCTGTGTGTTGAGTTATTTTGAGGGGACAGCACATTTACACTGTTATACAGGCTGTACACTCACTACTTTATATTTTAGCAGAGTGCCATTTCCTCAGTGTTGTCACTTGAAAAGATATAATAAAATATTTACAAAAATTTTAGGGGTGTACTCACTTTTGAGAGATAATGTAAGATGCTTACCTCAACCGCACTGTACTCACTGATTTGTTTTAATAAACTGTATCATGAAAAAAATAGATCATGGATCTCCTTAACCAGCTAATTAATATTATGGAGGGATGTGCCATGTTGACACCTAGCAGTGTACCATTGCATTGAAGGTAAATACACCACTTCCAGTATGTGTTACTTCCAGTATGTAGCTTTGGTCACACATCAATTTTATTCAACCCTGTGATGATTTAATGCAGCATAACTATTTCTTTGTGTTAACATATAATGAGCAGAATTGTCTGTATAGACAAATTATATGTCTAGCTGGTTTGCAGTATGCTGAATTCCAGAACCCTCACTGACAGCCTGAGAAAGGCTTTGTATGCAACCATATAAGGAACAACTATCCTTTGTAAATTGCCATTAATTTAAATCAGCTGAATGGAACCAAATTTTTTGACAAAAGAGTTAAAATACATGTTTAAGAAACAAAATAGAATAAGTCTAAAATATAAAGAAAAACTTTGAATGGTAGAACAAAGGCATAGTGAAAAGGCTTAAAGGAAACAAAGGCAACTCGTGAAAAATAATACACAAATCTGATAAAATGAAGTTCTGTTGAAGTTGTTAGGTGCTTTGTAAACTTTGTGCTCTCCTCCAGTTCATCACACTACAAATTGCATAGTATGTGCGATTGCCTCCTAATGCATCACAACTTTTTCCATTGCTGGTAAGTACTACCATGCCACTCACACTTCCCCGGTTTCCCAGTCACTAGCCGAGACTCAGTATAGGGTATAACCAAAATGAAGATTACTTTATTTTAGACACACAGGGCTGGATATATCCAGCAAAACACACATTAATAAAACAAGATATTGGGATACAAACCGCCCCCTTAATCTGCCTCCCATAGATCTATGATACCTGTTACATGCCCTGGAGGCTGAGATCCCCTGTCATTACAAAACAAACCCTTTGATTTCCTCTACAATGAAAGCATAGAGACTAGCTAGATATTCCATATTTGGTAACTACAAAACCTCACTTTTTCTACCCTTGGTTAAAAACTCAACCTTCCACAATGCTGACTCATCTTGGCAGGAAAATGCAATAGAGATGGTGGGAGATTAGATAAACTCGCTAACATCAATCTACACTTTCCCTGATCTAAAGGAGAGATACTCCCTTTCCCCACCTCTGGATATACTTCCAAGCTAATCACTATGCGATAAGTACTCTGCGGCGGAATACTCTGCAAACCCACTCAATATACTGTTGTGAGCGGCCTATACAGCACGGGTGTCAGTAGCTGTGCTGCATTGACTTATATACAAACCAATAAACTACAAGTAGCATGGCGTGGTAGCGGGGAAGTGGCTGGCGAGCCTGAACAGCTTGGAAAGAGATATAAGTGTTATTTTAAAGCTTTACAAGACGTCTGAAAAATCTTTCCTCACCATATTTCCATAAGACCTTACAGCATTTAATGTGTTCTGAAACAATGGCTTTCTACTGGAGCCCCATCCATGTCTCACCTGCTTACACACTTCTTGTATCAAGAATGAATACTATTTCCACCAAAATAAGGACACACATGAGGAGAAAATCATAGAGATTTGGCAACCATTCATTGACAGTTTGTCTCGCTCACATAAGACACAAGTATGATGATCTTTGTTCACACAGAATGCTATTGCCTGAGACCAATGCTGACAGCTCAGTGAGGGAACATGGGAGCATGCACAAATGAGTTGGCAGCGTAAGGCTAACAATACAGATATAAAAAAATCAGTTTGTTCTTTTTGGTAATACAAAATTGAACTGTGCACTATATGTTATTGATGTAACAGGCGGTTCCTTGTACCAAAGACAGAGGAAGACCTCTCTGGTAACCCAGACTCAAGAAAACTTGCCTAAAAATTGAACCCTAAGATCGGTGTCCATGTGACTGTTTTGCTAGACTCTTGATTGAATAATCCTAATAGCCTTGGGTGTCTAGTCAGGCGCTTCATTGGTACCTTTGTAACATCTGCAACATATACAATATCTCACAAAAGTACACCCCTCACATTTTTGTAAATATTTTATTATATCTTTTCATGTGACAACACTGAAGAAATGTAAAGTGTACAATGTAAAGTAGTGAGTGTACAGACTATACAACAGTGTAAATTTGCTGTCCCCTCAAAATAACCCAACATACATCCATTAATGTCTTAACCCTGGCAGCAAAAGTGAGTACACCCGTAAATGGAAATGTCCAAATTGGGCCCAAAGTGTAAATATTTTGTGTTGCTACTATTATTGGTGCCTTAACTCTTATTGGCATGTAGTTCACCAGAGCTTCACAGGTTGCCACTGGAGTCCTCTTCCACTCCTCTATGATGACATCACGGAGCTGGTTGATGTTAGAGACCTTGCACTCCCCCACCTTAGGTTTTAGGATGTCCCACAGATGCTCAATAGGGTTTAGGTCTGGAGACATGCTTGGCCAGTGTCAGAAACTGGGTCCATACAGATGAATTTAATGACCCAGAACGCCCAAAGATGGAGTTCAGGAGGTATTGCGCAGTAGTGGAGTTGGACAGGGCCTGGTGCAGGATGACTGCACTCGCCCGGGTGATGAGCACCTAGGGTTGTGCAGCCACATACCAGCGCCCTGACATAGCAGCCGATCTTGTCCAGAACAAAGCAAAACTAGAAGATATCCTGCAGGCACTCTGGAGCAGGCATGAAACATAGCACTAGAATGATGTGTAGGATGCTGCAGGCTGGGGGAAGAGAAGCTAAGCAGAGTAACAGCTGAAACATAGCGAGTGGAGGGGCCAGAGCGAGCAACAGGGAGACAGAGCAAGGAGCATAGGAACACAGGACATAACTGGTACAGAACACAATAAAGGACAGGGAACAAGGCAAGGAACACAGGGGATGGAGTGAGGAGCCAGAATCCTCGGACGCTTCTTCTTTAAGCGAGGATAGGACATCTTAACTGGGACATGGGGAGAGGAGAGAGGAACTGAAATCCTCAGATGATTCAGGGTAGGATGGCAAAGGTACACAAAATACAGACACACATAGATACAGGACTAGCCTAGGACTATGTGATAACAATTGGAGATTCCGTCACATCATATGGCCATAGTATGCTTAGCCCACCACTACGCTAAAGTACTCCAATATTCGGTGGGTCCTAACGCTAAACCCTGCCTACGGAAGTACTAATAAACTGAACATAGAAACTAACACAGAACCGAGAAGGACATCCCTTTAGACTGCAGACTGAGACAAACATAACAAATAGGTGGGACATACCTTATAAAGGAAACAGAGCTGAAGCAAAGAGCAGAACCAGAATCCAGGAATCAGAGGTTCAGGACAGAGCATACGGAAATCCAGGAACGGATTACAGCAAAACATGCGAACTGAGGCAAAGCAGGGGAAAAACAGAGATATGCAGCTCCGCAGCCTGGATGGACCCTGACAGCCAGTCCATCACCTTTACCCTCAGCTTCCTTAGCAAGGCAGTGGTCATCTTGGAGGTGTACTTGGGGTCGTTATCATGTTGGAATACTACCCTGCGGCCCAGTCTCCGAAGGGAGGGGATCATGCTCTGCTTCAGTTTGTCACAGTACATGTTGGCTTTCATGGTTCTCTCAATGAACTGTAGCTCCCCAGTGCCAGCAGCACTCATGCAGGCCCAGACCATGACACTACCACCACCATGCTTGACTGTAGGCAAGACACACTTGTCTTTGTACTCCTCACCTGGTTGTTGCCACACACGCTTGACACCATCTGAACCAAATAAGTTTATCTTGGTCTCATCGTACCACAGGACATGGTTCCAGTAATCCATTTCCTTAGTCTGCTTGTCTTCAGCAAACTGTTTGCGGGCTTTCTTGTGCAATCATCTTTAGAAGAGGTTTCCTTCTGGGACGACAGCCAGGCAGACCAATTTGATGCAGTGTGTGACCTATGGTCTGAGCACTGACAGGCTGACCCCTTCCCTCTTCAACCTCTGCAGCAATGCTGGCAGCACTCTTACGTCTATTCCCCAAAGACAACCTCTGGATATGACGCTGACCACGTGCACTCAACTTTGGTCGACCATGGTGAGGCCTGTACTGAGTGGAACTTGTTCGGTGAAATAGCTGTATGGTCTTGCCCACCATGCTGGAGCTCAGTTTCAGGGTCTTGGCAATCTTCTTATAGCCTAGGCCATCTTTATGTAGACCAAGAATTCTTTGCCATGTTGAACTTCCAGTGACCAGTATGAGAGAGTGTGAGAGCGATAAACCAAATTTAATACACCTGCTCCTCATTCACACCTGAGACCAACGAGTCGCATGACACTGGGGAGGGGAAATGTCTAATTGGGCCCAATTTGGACATTTCCACTTAGGGGTGTACTCACTTTTGTTGACAAGGTTTAGACATTAATGGCTGTGTGTTGAGTTATTTTGAGGGGACAGCACATTTACACTGTTATACAGGCTGTACACTCACTACTTTATATTTTAGCAGAGTGCCATTTCCTCAGTGTTGTCACTTGAAAAGATATAATAAAATATTTACAAAAATTTTAGGGGTGTACTCACTTTTGAGAGATAATGTAAGATGCTTACCTCAACCGCACTGTACTCACTGATTTGTTTTAATAAACTGTATCATGAAAAAAATAGATCATGGATCTCCTTAACCAGCTAATTAATATTATGGAGGGATGTGCCATGTTGACACCTAGCAGTGTACCATTGCATTGAAGGTAAATACACCACTTCCAGTATGTGTTACTTCCAGTATGTAGCTTTGGTCACACATCAATTTTATTCAACCCTGTGATGATTTAATGCAGCATAACTATTTCTTTGTGTTAACATATAATGAGCAGAATTGTCTGTATAGACAAATTATATGTCTAGCTGGTTTACAGTATGCTGAATTCCAGAACCCTCACTGACAGCCTGAGAAAGGCTTTGTATGCAACCATATAAGGAACAACTATCCTTTGTAAATTGCCATTAATTTAAATCAGCTGAATGGAACCAAATTTTTTGACAAAAGAGTTAAAATACATGTTTAAGAAACAAAATAGAATAAGTCTAAAATATAAAGAAAAACTTTGAATGGTAGAACAAAGGCATAGTGAAAAGGCTTAAAGGAAACAAAGGCAACTCGTGAAAAATAATACACAAATCTGATAAAATGAAGTTCTGTTGAAGTTGTTAGGTGCTTTGTAAACTTTGTGCTCTCCTCCAGTTCATCACACTACAAATTGCATAGTATGTGCGATTGCCTCCTAATGCATCACAACTTTTTCCATTGCTGGTAAGTACTACCATGCCACTCACACTTCCCCGGTTTCCCAGTCACTAGCCGAGACTCAGTATAGGGTATAACCAAAATGAAGATTACTTTATTTTAGACACACAGGGCTGGATATATCCAGCAAAACACACATTAATAAAACAAGATATTGGGATACAAACCGCCCCCTTAATCTGCCTCCCATAGACAACAGGGGCAGTAACGGGATTAATAATACAATAGGGTCCCAACCTCCACTATCTATTACTGGCCGAAATCAGTTCCAGAGTTTGGCCGGGGTAAATGTCTGTAGTAGTGGAACTGGGGGAGGGGTGGTGGAAGACAGATTTATACAACATTAAACTAAAACAATGGTAGGCACTCCCTGGTTGCAGATCCTGGCTGTCTTTCGGAGATAATCCCTTGAGCCATTGATGGGAGGATATACTGCTGGTGGTAGCCACACAAGTCTTTACAAAGTCATGGCCCATAGCCAGTAGAGAGTAGCCCTCTCCAGTGGCCCCAGTGATGGAGGGTTCCGTCACACTCCTCTCTAAATCTTTGGTCACCATACAAATATAAAAAAAAATTTCTTTGTGATGCTTGGACCTGTTTGGAGTAAAAGTTTGGTTCCTGCTCATTAAGAATAATCATTTAGACACATTGTAATTTTAGATGGGCCAGCGGACCTGGGGTACCCACTGAGCCATACCCTGATTTAATTACATTTTACTGTTGTGGGGAGAGGGCATTTGATGGCAGCATTTTCATTAGATATGTTTTTCTAAATTTAGCCACAAGAAACAAGGTGAGTTTGTTTTTAACCTAACTTAACTTAAGGGCAAGATCTATGTAATGCGTTTGCTATGTCTATAGGCCTATTTTCCCTCCACATTTAGTGTACCTGTAAAAATTAGATTTGTATTACTTCCACAGCATAGACTCCATTATTAAAAGGTACAATCTAATGTTCCTAACACCCCTTCTATAAAAGAATACATATTAAAGTGCTCTGTGAGTACTTTAATAAAGCACCTAACCTGACACAGAAGTTGCAGTCCATGCTTCAAAAGCTGCCATTTTTCTCCATGATCTGACATTTCATGCCTCTTATTGACTGCTTGAAACAGTGGCAGAAAAAGTGATCCCTGCAACATGCACACTGGGGTCTGAATTCATCCCTGCACACTGCGTTTACCAGAGCCAGTGCTGGAGCTGACTGGAGGTGAGTATATCAGTGCGAGGAGATGAGTTTGGCCTGCAGGGCATTTAGCTATGGGTGGGGAAAGAGGCAATTTAACTTCTTCAGAATCTACCATGCATTTGCAAAATGGACCACACAAAAATTTAAAAGGGCCAAGTAGCTCTCATACACATTAAAGTACGTATTATGCCTGGAGGGCCCCATTTACAATAAACCAAATTTATACTTGCCAGTCTCAACTGAAAATAAATACATTCGTTCCCTCCTTGCTTTCTCGGTTGACCTCTCATTATTGGGGATAACCCCCTGATTGCATCCTTGAGTATTGAACACTTCCAAGTGCTCACTAATATGTCACCAATCAAAGCAATAACATATCTAATGAATGGGTGCCCACATGTATGTTTGTATAGTTTTAGGGCAAAAGTACTTACTTCCTTATATTCTTCTTATTTTTAATATGCTTGCACTTTTGTTTATCAGAAAGCAGAGCAACTAGGTGCTCCTTTAATTTATTCTTTGTTTCTATGAATTTTTTTATTTGTATTATTTTCAAACAATGTTTCTGTTAGTTTTAGCATTAACCCTGCTAGTCACCCCTGAATCAATAATCCTGGCTGTTGCTGACAGAGGACAAGCCTCTCTCTATGACACAATGTGCAAATCGGCACTGTAGCCCTTTTTTACTTTTTTATTCTTTTGTTCCTGGTTACTAAGGAACACTTTGTTATACAGAATGTTACACACAAAATAAAAAAAAGAGTCTAAATTTAAAAAACACAAATATAGCCTGGAAGAAAAACATGACTCATTATAAGTAACTGCACTAGCTGGACAAAATGGTCGGCATGCTTATTGTGTTACTATACCATAATTATGGAACTTAACCCTTATTAAGTGTGCCTACCCTGTGGTTTAGGCCTAACTTGTGAAAAAATGTAGGTTTCCCTAGGTAAAGTGTCATATGGTTGCCACCTAAATTTAACTATAACAAACCCACAAAAACTGACTCCAACTCCCATGAGAAAAAAATTGTCTCATTTTCTCTGACACTCAAAGAGTTAAGTTGGTATAACTGGTGATATACTATGTGACCCAAGGTATGTGGACACCTGGTCATCACAACTATATGAGTTTGTTGGATATCCCAATCCAAAAACCATGATCATTAATATAGACTTCAGCCAACTCCATATTAATATGGTTTTGGAATGGGATGTTTAATGGACTTGTGGCTATAACAGTCTCGACTCTCAATTTTAGAGTGTGTCCATGGGAATTTGTGCCAAAAGAACATTTGTGAGGTCAGGCACTGATGTTGGACAAGACCTGGCTCGCAATCAGCATTCCAAACTCATCTAACAATGTTTACGAACCTTGCTTTGTGGACGAATCCCGAAAAACACCCCCAGATCATTATCCCAAACTTTACAGTAGATGCTATGCATTCCGACAGGTACCGTTCTCCTGGCATCTGCCAAACGTAGATTCATTCGTCTGACTTCTAGATAGTAAGTTGATACAACTCAGTATTTTTAAAATAATTAAAACTTTCCTACACAGCTTGCTAGGCAAGTCACATTGTATTCAAATCTCAGAGGCATCCTATTATGCAAGTTTAAAGCTTGGTTTTTAATTCAGTGGAAACATGAAAAATAGGTTTAAAGTAGAGGAATTTTAAAATTTCCAAGACCAATTAACTTGCCTACTGGTTGGTGGTAATCAGTTCTCAGATCATCTGATCAATTATTCACTCCCTAAAACGTTTTGAGTCTCATAAATGATTAAACAATTTCCCCCATGTGTTTTGGGATATTTACATGCTGGGGATTGAAAATTGTTCTATTGGAAGTTATGGCTAATGCGGGTTGTGTTATCAACACTATTTCAACTCATGCTTTCAAGTCAACTACAACTAGTCATCAACTTGGAGGTAAATGCATTTTTCTAAACTGGATGAGTTTCAAGCCAGAATTGATGTGGGTTACAGTGTCAAGTTGACGCAAGACTTTATGAATGTGTTGTTAAAAGTAGAAGAGCTTATAAATTTTTGTGGAATCAATGAAGATTGCAAATTATTATTTGATATTTTAATTGAGGGCAAAGTGCAGGTACTTTCTTTAGAATGTCTCTTCAGCAAACATCACTCTATGTAATTGAATGATGTTATGCAATGCCATTAAAGAAACCACTGCACAAAATAGGTTTTTTGCTCTAGTTGATTCTACACCAGGAATGAGGAAGTTAAATAAAGCCGCTTAAAAGAGGTAGTATTAATAAGGTGATTTGCTATAGCAACCAATTTAACTTAAGAAATGTGACGTTCATTGGGCACATTTTTTCCCTTTGAAACCATAATATTTAGAAATTGTCTCTAAAATATATACAGGGAAAGGGGTAACAGGGCCTCTCACATTGCTTCTTCTCAATCTTCCTGCTAGTATGATTTCTTCAACATTTGACCTTGGATACATCATTGTTTCTTTTCAATTTAACCCTTTAAATGATGGCAGGAAAAAGTGGAGCCTGAAATTTGTTGTAGTCACATTACTATAATCAGCTTGTAATATGCCTTCAGAAGCCAATATTTGTTTCTGGACACATTTGGCCTAGCCTGTATTTAGTATACCATGCATCATGTGTGCCAATGTTCTAATCATGTCTATTTATCTCAAACAAACTTCTAGAAATACTACATGCATCGAGTTGTCAAGTCATCTAATGTTAGTCCAAGTGCCAAATCACAGTCCTGTGATGACCATTTAAAAGTTGTAGATTTTGTTGCTGTATATGGTCATGAATATAATCAGATATATAAGATTATTAAGAAACCTCTCCCTATGTTGCCATGTGATTTTCATAGAGCTGGTACTCTTGGATGTCTTACAACCTGATTTTCCACCAATGTAAGTAAGAACTGGCATAATGTAATAGACATGTTCCCATGTGGAGCTAAGATTTATCTATTTGATTGCTTGCAAATCTTGTGGCATGCTAAATATGGATCGTACTATACGTGGGCTATGGTGTTCATACTCTAGAAGTCCTGGGTAAATGCTCATTGGAAGGTGAACACAGAACAGAACTCAAATGTTAGGTTGTGGACACTCCTGCAACTGTCAAGCCTTATTAACCCCTTCAGGACCAGGACTGAAGAAAAAAACTACATAGCCAGTCCAAATAAAGAAACAAAAACAACAAAGCTGTTGTCGTGATTTTGGAAACCCCTCATATGCCTGCTATTTTCATTTATTTTGGCAGTTACAGGGCTAAATATGGATGATACCCATCACTGTTTAAACAAGATTTTTTGGGCCCCAATAAAGAGGCCATAAAATGAAAAACTGCTGAACAAAAGTATATATATATTGAAAGTTGACATCCCAAAGTCTTTTACTAGGTGCATAACACTTTTTTAACCATTCTAACACTGATCTGTCCTAAAAATTCCAGTAAAACTTTGGAGTTGTTTTTATTTTTTAACACATTCTATACAAACACAGTATTTCAGTACATTTCTTTCCCTGGGTACTTGAAATTACTAAATCCTAAAACAGCATGTTTCAGAAAGACCCCCTAGAGTACAGGAATACCCTACATACATGAAGTAAAGGGTTACTGTTTCAGAACACAGGGCATATATGGTATAAAGTAAATATGATAAGGCAATACTTGTGCTCACTAAAGTCTCCAAATCTGTGTTAGAAAATCTAGGGGAGTTTGTAATCCAAACAATGACATGCTTCAGGAAAGATGCCATGTTATAATCCCCTAAATCTCGGAGATTTACAAACTAATACCGGGACCCCTTTCTTGCAAAATAAATTAACTAAAGCTTAAATTGTTTATATAATCTGATTGTATAGGAAGTAAGGGGATAGATTGTAACATAAAGAGAAAGTGAACTCTGCCAGTAAATGTAAGTAGGTTCCACATTTTAGGTTCAGTAACTATTTGATTAACAACATGGGCAAGACTTTGGGGCATACAGTTTGTGAGGATTTCATGTATTACCTCAACTATAAAATTTACTTCTCGAACGACTCATGCTCTGCCATATTTTTGGAAGTTGCTGTGCCTGTGTTAATCCTGTGGGTTTCAGTTAGGGCATGATCTAATTTCTCGTACTTAGTCCACCAATATCTCCTCTGTCTAGCCATATTTAAAATAATTTGTCCCATCAGACCTCCCTCAGAGGTCTCCCAGAGCAGAAGATGTAAATGTTTCAGAAAGATCTAAATGTTCCAGGTTTTCTCAAGACCAGATCATGTGATTTCTGAAATTCTCCTGTTTTGACAGATACTCCTGGGAACACAATCTCCAGAAGAATACACAGATGGCTTGAAATGTCGGGCTAACTCATATCATGCATGGTCAGATATTAAAATAGTTTCAGTCTTTGAATGCTCTTCTTAGAAATAAGTGGCTTGAGAGGAGTATATACTCTACTCTAGAATTAGAGGCATGTGCCCTGGACATGTACAGTATGTGTGTAATTTTGAACACTAGGACGGAGAGCGAGCCATGGGTCTATTAGATATAGGGAATTAATCAACAGAAGTATACCTTCCTTCACCTGTTGGGGATACTGCATCAAAGGTTCACTACAGTCCAGTGAGGGGTCCAAATCATCTCCTTAAATACTTCAATAACTTCAAAAACAGTCATTATTATTTCAAAATTGAGGAAGCTAGGTAGCTGATATGCTACCGACAAGAATTGTGTACCCAGATATAGAGACATAAAAGTTGACAACACATAAGAAGCATATCGTTCATCTAGTCTGCCCATTTTTCCTAGTGTAAAGACTCAATCAGGCTTAATCACTTGATCTGACTTAATCAGTACATGGTCTTGTTTTAGATTCAGGATAACTATATGCCTATGTGTATGTTATATTCTGATTAAATAGTACAGCTACACCTCTAGTTTTTGCATCACAATACAAAAAAAAGTATTTTCCTCTTCCTTCCAGTAAGTCACAGCCAGACACTGACGCGCACACACACACACAAACATACCCTGACACCAGTGTTCCCTCTAAGCTGTGCGCTTGTGCGCGCGCCCATAGCTTTAAGAGGGAGCGCACACGAACAAAAATTGTGCGCACAACCAGTAGCGTACCGAACGGGGGGGGGCGGTCCGCTACTGGTTGTGTGCACGGCACCCCTCCAGAGACGGACAGTAATGTCCGCCGTTAGAGGTCCGCCGTTAGAGGTGCAGGACCTCCGATCCTGCTCCCTTGCGATGCGCGCGGCAACTTATGCTGTGCGTCGGGATTTGATGTCATATCCCGGCGCACAACACTGAAGCCACGCCCACCGTCTCCACTTCACTGGAAGAAGGGGACACAGAAGAGGAAGAACGAAGAGGAGGAAAAGTGACAGGTAGGAAAACATTCTGTGAGAGTGAATTAGTAAGTGTGTGAGAGTGATGGGTGTTATGCTGTAGTTTAAACTGAATGTTTGTGAATGAGTGTGTGTATGATAGCATGGATGTATAAGTGTGTGGGGGGGATAGCATGGCATAGGGAGGCTGTAATCATATTCCTATCATGCTCAGGTTCCAGCATGTACTGGTTGCCTGACCATGATAGGAGTGAGATTGCTGTTAGAAATTTTTTTTGTTCAATTGTGGTGTGTTAACCACACCTTTATTAAAAGTAAGTAACACACCAAAATTGGACAGAAAAATTCGATAACAATATTCATATATATATGATTGCTAACAGCAATCCCACTCCTATCATGCAGCAACCAGTACATGCTAGAACCTGGACATGATAGGACTGTGATTGCTGTTTATCATATATATATATATATATATAAATATATATATATGTATATATTGTTATAGATTTTTTTGTCTAATTTTGGTGTATTACTTTTAATAAAAGTGTTTTTTTTTGTTTTTGTTTTTAAAGGTGTGTGGGGGGGTCATTTTCGGTGAATGCTAAATTTTCAGGTCCAGAATTTTCATTTCGGTGCATATATATATATATCTATATATACATATATATGTTGTGTTGTAACACGGTCAATGTGTGCCTCTGTATATAGTGATAGGTGTTATGCTGTACCACCGTCAGTGTGTGCCTCAGTATATAGTGATAGATGTTCTGCTGTACCACTGTCAGTGTTTGCCTCAGTATATAATGATAGCAGTTATGCTGTACCACCCTCAATGTTTGAATCAGTATATAGTGATAGCAGTTATGCTGTACCACTGTCAATGTTTGCCTCACTATATAATGTTAGCAGTTATGCTGTACCACCGTCAATGTTTGCCTTAGTATATAATGATAGCAGTTATGCTGTACCACCGTCAATGTTTGCCTCAGTATATAATGATAGCAGTTATGCTGTAACACGGTCAATGTCTGCTTCAGTATATAGTGATAGGTGTTATGTTGTACCACCGTCAATGTCTGCCTTAGTAAATAATGATAAGTTATGCTGTACCCCTGTCAATGTTTGCCTAACGATAGAAGCTATGCAGTTTTAAAGAGTGTGTGTGTGGGGGTCCCACGTACAGGATCCGCCCCAGGTGCCAAATACTGTAGGTACGCCCCTGGGCACAACAGTTTTTCCCAATTTTTTTTTATCCTTTATGAGGCCTGGAGCCTCCGCTCGTGATTCGCTCATAATTTACTTATGCAGTAAGAATTTCACCTTTAAAAAAAGATTACAGTAAGTAATACTGTTGTGTAACTAATACTACATTATCACACTATAATGTAATGTTATTAACCATGAGCGAACTGTACCAAAAATATAGAATAACAATTTAAATTTAACATTTGCAGAAGTATATTGTGCGCACAAAATTTTGGCTCTGGGAAAATTTTTGCACAAGAGAAATTTTCTGCGCACACCACCTAAGAAAAATTAGAGGGAACATTGCCTGACAAACTAAACTAACACAAACACTATACACACATATACCCACTAACACACCCCCTTACACTCACCCTAAAACACACAGACACTTACAGTCACACGCACAGCCAGACACTGATACTCTCTCACACACAGATGGACTGACAAATACACATAGCCAGACCCTAACCCTCACACTTGTGCACAGACAAATACCAAGACACTAACACACACTCTGACACCCACGCTAACTCACCCTGACCCTCACACTAACACATACACCGACACTCATATTAACAAAACTAGACACACACACACGGACATTGACAGACATATATACAGCAAGACACTGACACTCACTCAAACACACACACCTACTCACCTGGCCTCTTTAGCTTTATAATGCATATTAATACAGGGTTAATTTGGCGATAATGAAAAAAGCAGTGGAAATTTTTTTTTGATAAACTTTTATATGTCATTCTATCACTATTGAATTAATTAAACAGTAAAACAAAGTCAGTCCCCAAATCATTTAAAACAAGTTTAACCAAATAAAACTGCACAAGGCTGGAGCACACTATGGGTAGAAGCTGGATTTAACCTGGCTGACGCACACTGGAGGCAGGGCCGGATTAAGAGCATCACGGGCCTGGTGCTGAGGATTTTGGTGGCCATTTTATGGAAATAAATAAAATAGACAGAATCTTAACTCCTCGGCATCGATGTGTACTGGATAAGGATGACATCAGTGCTCAGCAGATAATACAAGATAGAATCTTATGTAATGGAATTGGGAGTAATCAGTATACTAAAAAAGTAATCATACACGGGACGCCTGAAGCCACAATTTAGTGCCACTAATCCTTTTTAATAAAATATGCAGATTGAAACAGAGTAAATACTCTTTACTCTTTACTTACTTTTCCTCTCACTGATTTCTGGGCCTAGAAAGTTTTGTCCTCAGAAGTGACTACAAATTCAGGAGGGCGTTGAAACAGATGACCGAAAACACACATACCAGGACAGGCTCTGCCACACCGACACACAAACACACACACCGGGACAGGCTGTGCCACACCGACACCCAAACACACACACCAGGGCAGGCTCTGCCACATCGACACCTAAACACACACACACCAGGACAGGTTCTGCCACACTGACACCCAAACACACACACCAGGACAGGCTCTGCCACACCAACAGCCATACACACACACTCCAGGACAGGCTCTGCCACACTGACACCCAAACACACACACCAGGACAGGCTCTGCCACACCAACACCCGAACACACACACCAGAACACACACACCAGGACATGTTTTTATGTTTTTACACCGACACCCAAACACACACCAGGACAGGCACTGCCACACCGACACACAAACACACACATCAGGACAGGCTAAGCCACTATGAAGCATAAAAAGAT
The DNA here is from genome assembly GCF_027358695.1 of Spea bombifrons. NCBI lineage: Eukaryota > Metazoa > Chordata > Amphibia > Anura > Pelobatidae > Spea > Spea bombifrons. The sequence goes on along the minus strand of NC_071092.1, from coordinate 21,093,543 downwards.
GTATTTTCTACACTGCTTTGTCATTAACCCCCTTGTGTAATAATGCCCCAGCCATGCCCCCCTTTAATCATACACGGGACGCTTGAAGCCACAATTTAGTGCCACTAATCCAGAACAGGCTCTGCCACACCAACACCCATACACACACAATCCAGGACAGGCTCTGCCACATCGACACCCGAACACACACACCAGGACAGGCTCTGCCACACCGACACCCAAACACACACACCAGGACAGGCTCTGCCACACCGACACACAAACCAGGACAGTCACTGCCACACCGACACACACAAACACACACACCAGGACAGGCTAAGCCACTACGAAGCATAAAAGCATGTATTTTCTACACTGCTTTGTCTTTAACCCCCTTGTGTATTAATGCCCCAGCCATGCCTCCCTTTAGTCTTGATTAATGTTTTCCACCCCACAACCTTGTGTATTGCCCTCCTTTGTGCATTTATGCCACCACACCCATGTGTATGGATTTATGTGTTGCCTCCCTTGTCTATTGATACCCCCACCCCTTTTATAGTGGTTAATGTGATGCCACCCCAGCCTGACCCCCTTAAGTATTAACTTATGTGATGCCCAACCACCCTCGTCTATTGATGCCTCTACTTCCATGTGTATTACCCCCAGCCACACACCCCTGTTTATATTGATTTTGTAATTACAAAACCCAGCCATCCCCTTTTGTATTATTTAAGTTTTAATGATGTCCCAAGGGAATTACACCCCCTCCCTTAAATATAGGTCCACATTCCTCGAACCCCCAAACTTTTTTTTTTTTTAATTCTTACATTTTAGCTTTTCTTTTTTTACTGCTCCCTCCCGACGTGATGATCCTGTCACAAGGAACTCTTCTGTGAGCCCGCCCCCTTGAGCGTCACATCTTGAAAGGGGCGGGACGAAGAGCCTCACTGAGGCACTGCCACTGAGCAGCACGGTGTGTGCAAACCGGCTGCCTAAACAAAATAAAGCAGCTGCATACACAGCGGTCTTACAACCTCATCTCACAGCAGACCAACTTTCACGTGGTGTGGCTGCGAGGTGAGGTGGTAAGACCGCCGTGCTGCACCGTGAGCAGGGCACCTTGAAGTCTGGTGGGCCGCACGCTGGACACTCCTGTATTATACATTTGTATTATTTGAGCCTGAGACTAGCTTAGCGACGCTAACACATTAATAAGGTTTTGGTAGCAGTATAAACTGCTTTGTGTGGCCACTGTATTGCAGCATGCTTACACCTGTTTGGTAGGCCTTATATTATACATTTGTATTATTTGAGCCTGAGACTAGCTTAGTGCACCAACATTTTTTCTTTTCCCTGTTTGCACATATTTGAGGTTGTTGGCTCCTCATCAGTCTGGTTGCAGCTTGATGTCCAGGGGTTAATTGGGAGGAGGTTTAATTGCACCTCCCCCAAACACATTAATAAGGTTTTGGTAGCATAGTGCCCACTATGCAGGAGGTGAGAGTAGGTTCTCACCATATTGAGTGTGCCTTGGCGTGGCGGGTGAGCCTAATTATGCTTGGGCCAATTCATATAACCAAAACCTCTCATTTATATTATGTTTATATATTTGTTGCCAACTGTATTAGGGTAAGAAGCGCAGCCAGTTTTTGTTTTTTGTACACACACTGTAACCAACACAAATTCAAAGACACTAATACACACATATACTCACACTAACATAAACTCAGTATCGGAATCCTCGGACGCTTCTCCTTTAAGCAAGGATAGGCCATATTAACTAGGATAAGGGGAGAGGAGAGAGGAACCAGAATCCTCAGATGATAAGGAAGAAGGGCAAAGGAACATAAGATACAAACAAACATGAATACAGAAACTAGCCTAAGACTGATTGATAACAATTGGAGATTCCATCACATGATATGGCAATAGTATGCTTAGCCCACCACTACGCCAAAGTACTCCAATGACGGTGGGTCCTAACGCTAATCCCTGCTGACAGTCGTACGAAACAAACCAAACATGTAAACACATAGCACTGAGACATACCTTAGACTGAAGACTGAGACAAACAGAACACATAGGTGGGGCACACCTTATAAAGGAAACAGAGCTGAAGCAAAGAGCTGAAGCAGAAGCAAGGAATGGAAGAACAGAATAGAGCAAAAGGAAATCCAGGAATGGATCGAAGCAAAACAGAGAAACTAAAGCAAGACAGATATGCAGCTCCGCAGCCTGGGTAGGACGTGACAGTATCCCTACGGTCCCTATGCGGCAAGGTAGAAAGATAATGCTTCACCTGGTGATAGGCGAAGCGCTCCAACCACGTAGGGTCGCGGTTCGGCACCAGGGCAGCAATGGAGAGCAACTCCCCATCCCCCAGTAGTGCCCGGACAGGGACAGGGACCCCAAGAAAATCCAGTCTCCCCCCCATGCGCCCCGGAGCAAAGTCCGGGTTCCCCCAGAGGGGCATCAGGGGCGAGGGCGCGGTAGAGAGTCGGGCGCCCCGACTCATCTCCCTCCAGACCGCAAGGGTCGTCAATATCAGAGGGTGCGTGACTCCACCGTGGTCCCCACTCGGACCCCACAAGGCGTGATACACCCTGCCCCGCAGATCACCAAGCTCCAAAGCCACCCACGGTTTAGCAGTAGGGCCGAGGACGCCCCATTCAAGGACGCGGAGGAGATGGGCCGCCTGGTAATACCTGCGAAAGTCAGGCAAGGCAAGGCCACCTGCCGCTTTAGGCCTCGTGAGCTGAGAAAAGCTCTGGCGAGGGCTCTTATTGCCCCAAACAAACTTAATAACCAGAGAACGAAGAGCCCGGAAGAACTCCCGAGGCAGCCGAATCGGCAACGTTTGAAACAAATACAGCACCCGAGGCAGGAGGTTCATCTTGACAACATTCACCCGGCCTATCCACGAAAGATAGAGCGGCGTCCACCGCCACAAATCCCCGGCCAGTGTGGTAAGTAATGGTGTAAAGTTCATCTGATATAGTCTCGCCGGGTCGGCAGTCAGCCAGACCCCCAGATACCGCAGCCTCTCCGGGCACCACCTAAAGGGGAAGTTAGGCATGAGTCCCAACATCGCCCGATGGGGCAAAGAGACATTTAAAATTTCAGATTTGGAATAATTTATTTTAAGGTTGGACAGCTCACCGTACACCCGAAACGCCTCAAGAATATTCGGAAGTGTCACGCCGGGGCGGTCTACAATAAAAAGGAGGTCGTCTGCATAGGCCGCCACCTTGTGATGCCGGACACCCTCCTGAAAACCCAAAATGTCTGGATCCGAACGGACAGCCTCCAAAAAGGGTTCCAGGGACAGAGCGAAAAGCATCGGAGACAGAGGACACCCCTGTCTAGTCCCATTCCGAATCTCTATAGGGGGGGACAGGGCACCGTTTATCCGGACGCGGGCAGTCGGCGAGGAGTAGAGCGCCCCAATCCAGGCCAACATAGACGGACCCAGGCCGAGATGTTCCAGGGTGGCCGTCAAGAAGGCCCAATCCACCCGGTCAAAGGCCTTCTCCGCATCGGTAGATAAGAACAAAAGGTGCCGAGTGTCAACGTGTGCCTTATGGATCAAAGACAAAAGCCTAACGGTGTTATCACGCGCCTCCCGCCGAGGGATAAACCCCGCCTGGTCAGGGTGGACCAGCTGCGAAAGGAAGCCAGCATTTTGGCAAATAGCTTCAAGTCGGCATTTAGAAGCGAGATGGGCCGGTAGCTCTGACAAAGACCCGGGTCTTTGCCCTCCTTGGGAATCACTGCAATCGTGGCAGCCAATGCCTGGGGGGGGGGAGTCCCTCCCGGAGAGCATTCAACGCCGCCAACAGGTGGGGGAAAAGGCGTGTCGAGAAGGTGCTGTAGTACCCCAGGGGCAGACCGTCCGGACCCGGGCACTTACCCCGCTGTGTGGCCTTTAGGGCCGCGGAGAGCTCCTCAATCGAAAACGGGTCCTCCATGGACTCCGCCTGCTCGCGGGTAAGCTTGCGCTTAACGTGGTCTGCAAGGTAACGATTAATGCGGATGCGTTTATCACGACGGGCCTCCCCGTCTGTAACCTGGGGTAGGCCATAAAGGGAGGCATAATAGGAATGGAACGCCTCCACGATCTTTGAGGGGTATGGAGACAAGTCACCCGAAGCCGTCCGGATTTTATGTATGTGGGTATTCCGCCTAAGCGGGTTAATCATCTTGGCCAATAACCTGCCACACTTGTTACCGTGTTCCCTAAAAAACCTCTGACTGTACAGGGAGGCCCGGCGAAAACCGGAATTAAGGATATCGGACAGCTGGCCCCGCAGGGAAGTCAATTCCACATATGTCGCGCCATCTAAAGTGTCTTTGTGTGTGGATTCCAAATGCATAATACGTGTGGTGAGTCTGTCAATCTCCCGTGTGCGCGCCCTCTTTCGCCGCGTACCCTGTTGGATGAAAAAACCCCGCAGAACACTCTTGTGAGCCTCCCACACCACCAGAGGGGACATCCCCTGCGTAGCATTCTCCTGAAAGTAACGTTGCAGTTCCGTCTCCGTCTGTGAAACAAGGGTCTCGTCCAACAGAAAAGAGTCATTAAGTCGCCACGTCCACTCCCTGGCCCTATGCAGTGGCGAGTCCAGCGTAATGGAAACCGGGGAGTGATCAGTCCACGTCATTGGGAGGATTGTAGCAGTCTGCAGCAGGTCAAGGTATGTCTGAGAAAGAAATACGTAGTCCAGTCGCGAGTAGCAAGCGTGAGGAGAGGAGTAGAAAGTGAAGTCCCGCGTAGTAGGGTACAGGGAACGCCAACAGTCAATCCAGCGGTGCTCAGCGAGGGTTTTGCGAACAGAACGCAACTGATTAGCCGGTAAACAGCTAGCACCAGTGGAGGTATCTATCCCCGGGCATAGGGGGACATTTAAGTCCCCTCCCATAACCATGAGACCCTCTCCAAACTCCGAGAGCGAAGCTGCGATAGAACGTAGGGCCGCGTGTTGACCCCTATTAGGGAGATATATGCTGGCAAAAGTGTAGAGAGCGTCTGCTATGTAGCCTTTGACAAAGGTGAAACGACCCGAGGGATCGATGAGAGTATCTTTAAGAACAAAAGGGACCCTTCTGGAGAATAATACAGCAGTCCCCTTGGTCTTAGCTTCCGGGTTGTTACTAAAATATCCCAAAGGGAAATGGGAGTCCCTAAGGCTAGGGGCCTGCCCCACCTTAAAGTGGGTTTCCTGAAGCATCACCACGGAGGCATTATGTGCCCTAAATTCTCTCAAAGCTCTGGACCTTTTTTCGGGTATGTTGAGACCCTGTGCGTTAACAGAGTAAATGGTCAGCGGGGCAGGGCGAAAAGCCATGGGACCTGAAACGGAGGACGATGCCTCAGATCCGCAGGGAAAAAGGGGTGGGGAACCGACGGGGCAGGAGATGAAGGAAGGGAAAAATTAGGATAAGTAGGGGGATAGACGTAAGTCTTGAGGTATGTGGGGAAATGTGTCGCGAACCGGATAGATCCACACCCCCCAAAGGAGACGTGCAGAACCTCCAGTAAGCGGGTTATGACACCAAAGCCCCGTGGGGCAGAGAACCAGACGGGCAAAGAAACGTCGCGCCACCCGTCCGAACAGGACAGAACACTGCATAAATCAATAGACAGTGGGCAACAGAACACAATGTATTGAACCATAACAGCAAAACGAGAACGGGGCCAAAAAGGGACCCACCCTGCGGACTGCATGTGATAAAGGAAAAAAAAAAAAAAAAAAGGTGAGTGCCATGCGTGGTTTACAATAAGCGTCGTGCGCAGCCTGAAGCGGCATCCTGCAGCTCAACCCCACAGGGGAAGGTCAAGTGACGCAACCAGGGCAACAGGAGCCTGGGGCGAATTTTAAAATGCCGCCCCCCCCCTTAATCTACCCTTCCTCTCCCTCCGTCCCTGCCGCCCCCCCCTATTATCTACCCTTACCCCCCCCTTGTACTTACCTTTCAGCAGTCCTGAGGCGAGTCTTCCTGTTCGGTCTCGGTGCCGGCTTGTAATGCTGAGCGCCGGAAATGAGCGCCGGCACTACAGCATTACAAGCCGGCACCGAGACAGAACAGGGAGACTCGCCGCAGAGGAGAGAGAGAGAGAGGGGCGCCGAGCGGGTAATGACAGCTTGGTAAGGGAAAACCACTCGGCGCCCCTTTCTCTGTCTTTCGCTTTAAAAAAAAAAAAAAGAGGCTTGTGGCGGCGAAGTGTCGCCCCTTCAAAAGTGCCGCCTGGAGCGGTTGCCCCACTCGGCTCCATTGTCGGGCCGGCCCTGAGTGGAGACTCAGTTGGCACAAGTGGTGAAATAGTGTGGGACTTCTTTTCCCTTTTTTAAAACAGCTACCACCTGTGGGTAAATAATTCTTATACCAGCCCAAAGGTATTCCAATTTTTATATGTGTTTGTATGTGGTAAGGTCAGAAAAAGCATTAAAGGTTAACAAAACAATAAATGTGACACAAAAAGTGCATTGCATAATGAAGAAATTCTGGCACGTAGGTAAACTGACAAAAATGATGTGTATGTGTCAGGCTCATCAAATTGCAGCCCTTAACTGGATGTTGGTGTCCAGAGCGCAGGAGTGTAAGAAAGCAGTGATAGAAACACACTTCACAAATGACACAAGCGGAATGTTTGGTTATAGGTATATTACACAAAGCAAAGCAGACATCCCACCATAAGCAGCAGAGTAGGAGGCATATCATGCATACAGACTGCTGGGGAGTATGAAGGTAGAAAAATCCAGGTAGAAGTACCCAAAAGGGTCTGGGACAGGTAACAAGCAAAAATGGGATATCCAGTAGGCAGTCCAGGTCAAACAGGTAACACCCTCTCAAAAGGGTAAATCAAAAAGGCAGTCCAGGTTAAAGTGGTAACAGGAAGGCAAATCCAATAGACAGATCCAGAGTCTGGTATGACCTGTGGCTCCAAAGAATTTAACAAACTCACAACTCTGTTACTGGGAGGCAGGGATATAAAGCCTGTTCATTAGGTCGAGTGTGAGTGGTCTAGGCTTCAGGTGAGAGGGCAGGGTAATATCATAACCGAACACAGCACATTAATTATATACATAGTGAGACATGCATACATGGTACAGGATGCCACAAAGGATAAGCAACAAGGCAAGAAGCACACAGGATGGAGTGAGGAGCTGAGATCCTCAGTTGAATAAGGGAAAGAGGGCAAAGGTACATAAAATACAAACACAAATAAACAAGACAGCAAGCTGTCGAGAGGAGTTCAACTCCAGGAAGACCTCTTAACCCCTTGATGACAATTGCCGGTCCGGGCACGTCACCGAAAATCAAGTCGATAACGACAATTGACGTGCCAGGACCGGCACGTCTTTAAACGGGTGCAGAAAGCAAACTATTTTTGCTTTCTGCACCGAAACAGCGTTGCTGTAATGCCTCGACCTCGAGGCATTCAGCAACACCATGATCGGCACAAATGGGCCATCTCTGGCCCCTCCCCGGGGCGTCAACATCCGCCATACTTTGTATGGCGACGGACGCCCGTTTTAAAAGCGTTTAGTTTCCTAAACTTAAATGGTGTCGCTGGAATGCCTCGATCAGGAGGCATCCAGCGACACCAAACACTGTGACCGCTCCAGACTGTGACCGCTCCAGACCGCCGTTGCCGGTGATCTTCGCCATCAAGCAAGATGACGGCGGCCCGGGAAAAAAACAAAGACGAAAAAGTTCGCTAGACGGTCTCCAGACCCTCTAGAGAACTCTGGCTCCACTTGCAGGTTGAATACAGGTACTGCATTCAACCATGCAAGTCAATGGAGCTCAGCTTTCTAATCACAGTGTGATTAGTAAAAATAAATTAAAAATAAAATAAAAATTAATAATTAGAAAAAAATTGAAAAAAAACAGTAAAATGTAAAAATAATTTCCCACTGATGTCAGGGGAACCTTCAAGTTGAAAAAAAATGTAAAAATTTTTTTTAAAAAAAGGCAAAAAAAAATATATATATATATAATAAATATATTTTTGTGAGCAAGTCCTAAAATTAGCATATTAGCTTAAAACAATTCTCGCATGGAAAGAGTTAAAATACTGGCATATTAAATGCCCATGGGGTGTCTACTTTTAAAAAATGTATGATTTGATGGGGTAAATTGAATTGGCCGGGTTCAACAAGGTCCCAATTAACACGGGGGGGAAGGATGGCCACACATCTAATTTCCAATTAGAAAAATGCACACGTACCAAATGTGGCCTTTTAGTTCCCCCAAAAAATGACAAACCCATGCATGTGGGGTATCACTGTACTCAGAAGATGTTGCTGAACACATATTGGGGTGTCGTGTGACAGCGGCATATACCAGGAGCTGTAAATTCATACATAAAGTAGGTGTGCGTGGGAAAAATACACACACAAAAATACTACTGCAAACTTTGAAACAATGCTGGTGGTAAAATGTGTGCATGCAAAGAGTGCATGCAATACCAGCATTTAAAATACCCTGGAGTGTGTAGTTTTCAAAAATATATGGGTTTATTGGGCACACTGAAATGGCCCGGCTCAAAGATGTACCAAATAGGGCATGGGCAGTGGATCCCCAAATGCCAAAGTTCAACATTGAAAATGTGCATGCCCCAAATGTGGCCCTTTTGCCCCCAAACAGCCAGGCAAAATCATTCATGTGAGGTATCACTGTACACAGGAGATGTTTCTGAACACATATTGGGGTGTTTTATGATAGTGACATATACGAGAACCTTTTAATTCATACCAGAAGTAAAATGTGTGTGAAAAAACAAATACAAAAAAATTACTACCATAAAGTTTGACAAAGGCTGGTGGTAGAATAAGTGCTTGGAAAGAGTTAAAATACTAGCATTTGGAATACCCTGGGCTGTCTAGTTTTCAAAAATATATGACTTGATGGGGTAAATTGCATTGGCCGGCTTCAAATATACCCGAAATGGCACATGGAGGGAAGAATTACCAGATTTGGAAAAAATGGCTTTGAAATAGCAAAACGCTACCTGTACTTATTGCCCCATAAAAGCAAAAAAACATAAAAACATCGGGTATTTCTAAACTCAGGACAAATAGTAGAATCTATTTAGCAGGTTTTTTTATTACCTTTTATAGATGAGTAAAAGATTTTTCAACTAAAAGTTAGAAACAGTCATTTTTTTCTAAATGTTTCACCATATTTTATACTTTTTTTTAATAGTAAATAATATGATACAATCAAAACAATGTCATCTAAAGAAAGCCCTTCTTGTCCTGAAAAAAACAATATCTAATGTGTGTGGGTTCAGTAAACGGGAAAGAAGAAAATTACAGCTAAACACGAGCAGTGCAGAAATGTTAAAACGGCCATTGTCACAAAGGGTACAAAAAGTAAAATCAGCCTTTGTCACAAAGGGGTTAAAGGGACGGCCACGCCTGGCAGTTTGCAGGGCTGGGGTTGAATCCTGACAGTACCCCCTCCTCTAAGACACCCTCTGGGCGTATACAGAATAACCCGTTGTAAGATAATCCTCCAGGTCGGATTCACTACCAGTTAGGGAGTCCCGTTCATCATAGGCATCCACTGCATCAGCCTCTGGCACAGCTGGAGGGTGCTCATCACCATTAACTATAACCACTATCCCCTCAGCAGTTCCCTCTTTTGCCTTGGGGAGGTCTACAGGTGTGGTATTCCTAGCGCTCAGTGCCTTTTCGAATACCTCCAGATCATGCTTGCGCACTATGGTGCCATTGGAGGCATAAATAAATACAGTCAGGTGGTAAGGCTTCATTGCCACAGTAGTTCCAGTGAGGGTATTAGACACAGGCTTCTCAGATGGGAGCAAAGTAGTTGCCTCTAGGACATGATGTAGAGGCTTGTCAGGAGCCCCAGTAGCAGGTGCATGATGAACAATGCTAGAAGCTACTCCAGGGTTTGGTGGTCTCCTCTATGAAGCCAAATGTGGATAGCTGTGACACCAGCCTCTGTGCCCCTCAGAAGGATGTGAAGAGGTGGCAGGGTGGACAAACACAGTCCCAATATGAAGCGCTTGAGGCCAAGGTGGACGTGTAGGGTAGTATGTGATAAAGTGCCCCTTTTTACCACAATAAAAGCATAAGCCATTATTCCGTCTTCTAGCCTTTTCTTTAAGGGACAGTGTAGCTCGGAGTACCCCAATTTGCATGGGCTGCTCAGCGTCCAAGGTAGGTGCATCAGTCATGCCAGGAGCATCAATGCTATGGGTAGGTGTGACTATAGGATCCTCTGGGATGATATAAGTACTCCTAGAAACTTCTGTATCCATAGACACCTCATACGGGTCAATATAGCAGGGCAAACCTAGGTCACTCTTATGTTTTCTTGATCTCTCATGATCAGCAACGTAGTACTTGCGAAGGCGCTGTTTGCGGGAACAAGTAGAAGGACAAGGAACAGAGGGATGGTGGGAACATTCAAATAGAGAGTCCATAGCCTTCAAAAAGGAATCCCAGGTGTCCAAAACAGGGCTTTTGGTGGTTAGTAGTTTGTGTGCCCAGGTTTTCAGTTGCCCTGACAACAGGGTGATAGCAGAACGCACTTTAACAAAATCTGTAGCATAGGTGGGGGGTTTTAAGGAGAAGTGTACCTCGCAATTCCATCTTAAAGGTGCTGTATTTAGAGTGAGTGCCAGATAATTTCTCAGGTAGAGCAACATCAGGTTCAGTATATACAGGTTCCTGTGTATGGTGTACTGTCTCTTTAAATAAAGCAAAGTCCCGCTGCAATTCATGAAGAGATTGGGATAGCTGGCACACCTGCAGGGTAAAGGTACTGAGCGTCTTACATAACTCTGTGGACTCCATATTGGTGAGTTCATTCAGTTCTTTGGAGCCACAGTTCATGCCATACTCTGGATCTGTCTATTGGATTTACCTGCCTGCCTGTTACCTCTTTGACCCGGACTGCCTTTTGGATTTACCCTTTTGCCAGCCTATTACCTGCTTGACCTGGACTGCCTACTGGATATCCAATTTTTGCTTGCTACCTGTCCCAGACCCTTTTGGATAGTTACCTGGACTTTTCTACCTTCATACTCCCCAGCAGTCTGTATGCGTGGTATGCATGAAATGCCTCCTAATCTGCTGCTTCTGGTGGGATGTCTGCTTTGCTTTGTGTAATATACGTATAACCAAACATTCCGCTTGTGTCATTTGTGAAGTGTGTTTCTATCACTGCGTTCTTACACTCCTGCGCTCTGGACTCCAACATCCAGTTAAGGGCTGCAGTATGTTCCCTCAGCCATACACAATGAACATGTGGCACATGAAAATGTAAGAGGAGAAGGCGATGCACAGGTCCTATGGGGGAGTTGATCTTTACTATCAATGTCTACAACCATATTGCTTGTTGGTGCTCCCAAACAGTGTATCTGTTTGCTCCACACAGCTTGTATGTGCCAACATACACTCACACATATGTAAACACACTCAACACTCATACACATTCATTCTAACACACACCCCAGTTACACATCAATGCTCACATACACACAACTACACATCCATGCTCACACACACAGAATTACACATTCGTGCTCACACACAATTATACATCTATGCTGACACACACGTACAATTACACACCCATGCTCACACACACAGAATTATACATTCGCGCTCACACACAATTATACATCTATGCTGACACACACATACAATTACACACCCATGCTCACACACACATGCACAATTACATATCCATGCTCACACACATGAACAACTACACATCCATGCTCACACACCAGAGGCACTTACTGCAGAAGTTTTTCTGCCTAGAACACAACTACCAAGGGAGAAGCCCTCGGTAGGAGTAAACCAGGACTTAGAGGATCCCAAAAGCAACAAGGCCTTCGTGCAAGCAGGCAAGTATTGGTACTGGGTACGTATAGCAAGGTTCAGGTGCCTGCTCAGGACTGGATACACAACTGGTAACTCGGGGAAACAGAGGAACAGGATAGTCAGCATGGCCAGATCGGTACATGTAGCGGGCAGTTATACAAGCCAGGGGTCCTTATATGAGTTGCGTAGTCAGACAAGCCAAACTGCTACACGTAGAAAACAGGCAGAAGTACAGAATCACCAGGCAAAAGAGTAGTCAGGCAGGCAAAGGGTCAATAATACGGAGATCAGGATCACAGGCTTCAATATACAGTACAGGACCACAACAGGGTGCCAGAGCAGAGCATTTACGTGTTTTTAAATTTGGCACCATCTCTAGCCCCGCCCCCTTAACCTACGTCACCACTGCACCTCCGTCAGAGCAGGCCCTCCAGCCACGTGGCATAGCCCCCCTGTTCTTGCTGCCAGAGCATCCAGCATGCCGGGAATGGTAAGTATATTCTTCTAGGGGTCTCTGCACCTGCCTACTGGTAGCGGGAACCCCAGAACGACCCTTCTGTCCCCGGAGACGGGGACTGTGTCGAAGCCCCTGATAACCGAAATCTGCGGGCAGCTTCCCAGGTTTGTGAGGATACTTCTTATGGAATTTTTTGAGCAGCGCTGGAGCATGCCATGTAGATTAATTATCTCTTTCACAAATACTAGAATAAGTTCAGGAGCGGAGGGTAACTTGGGAAGGGGAACAAAGTGAGCCATTTTCGAAAATCAATCTACAATGACCAAAATCACAGTGTTGCCGTCAGACAGAGGAAGTTCCACAATGAAGTCCATTGACTCCAAGGACGCAAAGGGATTGAAGTAAGCCTGCTGGTCTAGAATGCCAACTCTTAGAAGTGGCACAGGGAATGCATAAAGTTAGCCCCTCTGCCTTAAGGCGGTCTAACACGGTACCTAGGTGGAACAAGTGTTCCTCCCAGGTATCGCTGTAGATCGCGATGCCGAGGTATGGGCATGCATAGCCCTGGATGCCATCGAGGAGTCAATCTACCATCCTCTGGAATGTTGCCGGAGCGTTCTTCATAACCATAAATTGGTTAGGCCGAATGGGGTGATGAAGGCCGACTTCAGAATTGCCTCCACCGCCAGAGGTATCTGCCAATACCCCTTGCATAGGTCGAGGGTGGACAGGAACTTACCCCGAGAGATGCGATCTAACAACTCATCTACTTGGGGTATGGGGTACGCGTCAGTCACAGTCCGGTCATTGAGCCTCCGGTAGTCTACATAGGACCGGGTCGTCCCATCTCTCTTAGGCACTATGACTACCAGAGAAGCCCAGGGGCTCTCGGACGGCTCGACCACTCTCAGATCGAGCATCTCCCTAATCTCCCCTAAGGGTCTGCCCTGTAGTCTCCACGCGCTGTACCGCCGCTGTGGTGTATCCGGGGAGGGCAGAGAGTAAGCCGCCTCTCTGGTCTAACAGCTGGCGAACTTGGGCCTTCTGGGATTCCACAAACTGTGCCGCTAACTGTATCGCGCCAAGCTCCTTCGTCCCTGATGCTACCTGGGGCAATTCTAGCAGCGGTAATCCCTCAGGGTCATCTATCGCCGGGGCGCAAAATAACTGGTACTTCATCGGGTCACTCCTGGTAGGCTTTCACCATGTTCACATGGAAGGTTCGCTGGATCCTTCCGTCTGCACATTTAGCTACTAGGTAGGTGGTGTCGCACAGTTGCTTCACCACCCAATACGGTCCCTGCCACGCCGCCTGCAGCTGATCCTGACGGGATGGCTTAAGCACTAGGACCTTTGGCCCTACTTCAAAGGCGCGGCTCTGGGCTGTCCAGTCGTACCACCGTTTCTGCCGACCTTGCGCCACTTGAAGGTTTTCTCAGACCATGTCCATGAGGTCCTTCAATCTATCCCGGAAGGCCAACACGTACTCTACTATGGTCGGCCCTTCGGTCCTTATGTCACCCTGCCAGTGCTCTCTAAGCAAATCTAGGGGGTCCCTAACTCGCTATCAGGGTTACTGGACTGCAACGACAGTAATGGAGCGGAGACCAGTATGCAGGAGAAACAGGCACGGAAAAGATAATAAGTTCCAAAAACGAAGTCAAGGAGAAGCCAAAAATCGGTACACGGGTGAAGCAGCCGTTTAGACGCCAAGGCCAAGGAGGAACCGCAAGGATAAACGTAGGCCAGCCGGGTCTGGTACACGAAGGGTCAATCAATAGAGGAATCAAGGCAAGCCGGGTCTGGTACACAAAGGATAGGTAAGTAGAGGAGTCAAGGCAAGCCGGGTCTGGTATACGAAGGGTCAATCAGCAGGAGAGAGCACTCAGAAGGTACGTATAGGAAGCACAATAACTGAGCACTGAGCAAAGCTCAGTGCTTGGTTTTAAACCTGCCGCTCGGCTACGCCCCACCCCTAGGGGCGGGACAGTCTCCGAGCGTGCACACAGTGTTCCCAGAATGGGAACAATAAAGTTAAGCTAGAGGGCGCGCGCTCGCCCCTAGCTACACACGCCGGAGGAAGAACAGAAGATGGATGTCGCGGCGATGGAACCCGTACCCGCGGGCAGCGGGTACTCCGGTGAGTCGCTGCGGCGAATCCTTCCTGCAGGACCCTGACAGATCCCCCCCCTAACGAGAGGCCTCCGGCCTCTCACAGAACCGGGGCGTCCAGGATGGAGGTCATAAAAAGAAGAGACTAGGTCAGGTGCATGAACTGTGGCGGCCGGTTCCCAAGAGTCCTCATCTGGGTCATAGCCCTTCCAGCGTATAAGATACTGTAATTGGTTGCGGTGGTAACGGGAATCCAGAATTTCTTCTATCTCATATTCCGGAGTGTCATTGATTAAAACAGGAGGGGGAGGAGTGGGATGCCGGCCCGGGAATGGATTGTCGTGCCAAGGTTTAAGTAGTGATACATGAAACACTGGGTGTACAGACATGGAGCTTGGTAATTGTAGTGCTACAGCCGAGGGCGAGATGAGGCGTGAGATGGAGAAAGGCCCGATATATCTAGGGCCTAGTTTTGTTGTGGGGCATGTCAATCTAAGATGTTTGGTAGAGAGCCAGACCTTCTCTCCAAGCTGATAGGTTGGAGCCTCTCGTCTATGACGATCTGCAAATGCCTTATAGGAACGTTGAGCATCGAGTAACGTGGAACGGAGTAACTGGAAGTTTTTCGATAGATGAGTGACGTGGTCAGTAACAGAAGGAACAGTACTGTGAATGGGTGCACCGGGTAACATAGTCGGATGATATCCATAATTAGCAAAAAACGGTGACATCTGGATGGAGCGGTGTAAGTGATTATTATAAGCGAACTCTGCAAGGGGTAAATAGGAACTCCAATCATCCTGTAAGTATGTAGTATAACATCTGAGGTATTGTTCCAGTGTTTGGTTCGTACGTTCCGTTTGGCCATTGCTTTGAGGATGATATGCTGACGATAGGAAACGACGTACATGAAGTTGTTCACAAAACGCCCTCCAGAATCGCGAGGTGAATTGAGACCCCCTGTCGGACACCACTGTCTCAGGTAAACCGTGTAAGCGAAAGATATTCCGGATAAATAAAGTGGCAGTCTCTGTGGCAGAAGGGAGATGATTATACGGAATAAAGTGAGCCATCTTGGTAAATCTGTCCACAATCACCAATAAAGTAGTAAAACGATCAGAGGTTGGTAGATCCGTAACAAAATCCAGAGAAATCTCCGTCCATGGTCTAGCCGGAGCGGGAAGGGGTTGAAGAAGACCTGCTGGACGTTGAGGCATCCCCTTAGAACGGGCACAAGTGTCACATGAAAAAACGTACTTGGTCACGTCATCTTTCAGAGTGGGCCACCAGAAGGAACGTTTTATTAAGTCCAAAGTCTGATGAAGACCCCCGTGACCTGCAACAGGTGAGTCATGGTGTGCTCGTAGGATTTGGAGCCGGGCTGCAGGAGGCACGTATACCCGGTCTTGGTGGTAATAAAACCCCTGTCGTTTCTGTAATCCTGGGATTTTGGAGGAGTCAGCATGAGTGGAGTATCTCCGAACTGACTCCCAAA
Source organism: Spea bombifrons (assembly GCF_027358695.1). Lineage (NCBI taxonomy): Eukaryota > Metazoa > Chordata > Amphibia > Anura > Pelobatidae > Spea > Spea bombifrons. The sequence goes on along the minus strand of NC_071092.1, from coordinate 21,077,633 downwards.
TAGAGTGGGTCAAAGCAAGGAAGTGTGAGGGAGCTAAAACGGTATCTTGATCAGGAGGGGAGACAGGTGCTCCATCAAACATACGTGACAGGGAATCAGCTTTAGTGTTGCGGGACCCTGGGCGATACGTGATGTGCAGCTGAAATCGGGTAAAAAACAGTGCCCACCTAGCCAGGCGGGGTTGCAGGCGTTTAGCCGAGCGTAGGTACTCCAAGTTCTTATGGTCGGTATAGACCGTGACAGGATGTAATGCCCCCTCGAGATGGTGCCTCCATTCTTCTAAGGCCAGCTTAATAGCCAGCAATTCTCTCTCTCCTACACAATAATTCCTCTCAGCAGGAGAAAGGGTCCGAGAGAAGTAAGCCACGGGGTGAAGTTGACCATCAGTCTCCTGCCTCTGTGATAGTACTGCACCTACCGCGGTATCCGAGGCGTCAACCTCGAGGGTAAATGGGTTGTGGGGATTAGGTAGCTGGAGGATAGGAGCAGAAACGAATTTGTCCTTTAGAAATTGGAAAGTCTTTTGAGCACCCTCTGTCCAGACAAACTTATTGCTTGTAGATGTGAGAGCTGAGAGAGGCTGTATGTGCTTTGAAAAGTCTCTGATAAATTTACGATAATAATTAGCGAAGCCAATGAATCGTTGCACCCCCTTCCGGTCAATGGGTGGCGGCCAATTAAGAATCGCCTCCACCTTTTTGGGATCCATCTGGATGTTTGTGGGGGACAAGATATACCCTAAAAACTCGATGCTTTGGACTTCGAACATACACTTTTCAAGTTTTGCATACAGTCCATGGGTTCGTAGTCTAGCGAGTACTTGGTTAACATGTGATCGATGAAGCTCTAGAGATGGAGAAAAAATTAAAATATCGTCCAGATACACTATAACAAAGTGATCCAAGATGTCGCGGAAGACGTCGTTAATAAAATGTTGGAATGTGGCGGGGGCGTTGCATAGCCCAAATGGCATTACAAGGTACTCATAATGACCGTAGCGACATCGGAACGCTGTCTTCCATTCATCTCCTTTGCGGATCCTCACTAGGTTATAAGCTCCTCGTAAATCGATCTTGGTGAAGAAATTCGCAGAACGAGCATGCTCGAGAAGTTCAGGGATCAACGGAAGGGGATATCTATTTTTTACAGTAATGTTGTTAAGATCTCTGTAGTCAATGCAGGGACGTAAGCCTCCCTCTTTTTTGTGTACGAAGAAGATGCCTGCACCGGCTGGAGATGTGGAGTGACGAATAAAGCCTCTAGCGAGATTGTCGTCAACGTATTCTTTTAAGGTAGTCAATTCAGGTTCAGACAATGGGTAGATTCTGCCGAAAGGAATGGGTGCCCCAGGATAAAGTTCAATAGGACAATCGTATGACCTAGAAGGTGGAAGTTCCTCAGCGGCCTTCTTTTCGAAGACGTCCGCGTACTGTCTGTATTGGTCTGGTAAACCGGCAGTGGACTGGGTGAGACAGACCGTAGTACGCTGTAAACAGTTCTGGTTACAATGATGCGAGGTAAAACGAAAAACCCCCGTCTCCCAGTTAATGGAGGGATTGTGTAGGCGCAGCCATGGGAGACCGAGAATGAGGGGAGAAATAGGGGATGGAACGACGTCAAAGCGGAGAGTTTCCACATGCTTGTCGCCGATCTTAAGGTGCAGGGTGCAGGTTTCTTGGATGATAGGCCCAGTCTTTAGAGGACTACCGTCCACGAGCAGGATGGAAATAGGGTGTCTCTTGCGATGTGTAGGAATAGAGAGGGACTGAACATATTTTTGATCAATAAAGTTTCCACTTGCTCCGGAGTCAATCATTGCAGAAAGGTTAGCGAAGCCCTTCCTCCACTGTAAAGATACGGAGAGGGATAGGTGAGAAGGGTTACTTGTAGCAGGATCAGAGCGAATGTGCAGGTGTGCTAAAGATCGCTTACCCTTGTTGGAACGGGGTCGAGCTCTACAGTCCTGGAACGCGTGGCCAGCTTTGCCGCAATAGAGACAAAGTCCTAGGGAGCGACGACGTTCTTTCTCCGCCGCAGTTAAGGGACCTCGAACAATCCCAATCTGCATTGGTTCCTCCTGAGGTAGAGACACCAGGGAAGTTGACGAGGATCTGGCCGGAGTCCAGGAGGGAGAGGTGGATAACCGTTCTTTACGTCTCTCACGGAGTCGGCGATCAATGTGAGTGGCCAAGGTGATAAGATCTTCCAAGCCAGTAGGAGTGGTGGTGCGAGCCAGTTCATCCTTCACAGCCTCCGAAAGCCCCCAACGGAACTGATCATGAAGCGCTGCCTCATTCCAGGAGGAGTCAAGAGCCAAACGCCTGAAATCTGTGATGTATTCTTCAACTTGCCGTTTCCCTTGTTTAAGTGTTCTCAAGGAGGTAGTAGCAGAGGAAGTACGAAAAGGATCATCGTAGAGAGCATCAAAGGCTTGACGAAATGATGGCCATGAATCCAGGAGAGGACTGCCGGAGTGGATGAGATTGTGGGCCCATGCTTGCGGTTCATCAGACAGGAGAGCAATCACGGTATGAACCCGGATGTAATCAGTAGGAAAAGTTCTGGGTTTAAGTGTAAACAAAATCTGGCAGGAGGTGATAAAAGCACGATATTTAGTGCGGTCACCTGTGAAGCGTTCAGGGAGTGGAATTGGGGGTTCAGGGGCGGAGGCCCCCTCGGGAACTGGAGCAGGATTTGCTTGAGCCGGAACAGGATTTTGTTGAAGTTGCAGCTGAATTTGGTGAATCTGCTGTCTCACATGGTTTTGATTGCTCTGCAATTCTTGAAGGGTCTGGTGAATCGCTGCTACCTGTTGCGTCAGTGCAGCGATAGCATCTGAGACTCCTGCGGCCTCCATCGGGCTCAGTTATTATATCAGGGTTACTGGACTGCAACGACAGTAATGGAGCGGAGACCAGTATGCAGGAGAAACAGGCACGGAAAAGATAATAAGTTCCAAAAACGAAGTCAAGGAGAAGCCAAAAATCGGTACACGGGTGAAGCAGCCGTTTAGACGCCAAGGCCAAGGAGGAACCGCAAGGATAAACGTAGGCCAGCCGGGTCTGGTACACGAAGGGTCAATCAATAGAGGAATCAAGGCAAGCCGGGTCTGGTACACGAAGGGTCAATCAATAGAGGAATCAAGGCAAGCCGGGTCTGGTACACAAAGGATAGGTAAGTAGAGGAGTCAAGGCAAGCCGGGTCTGGTATACGAAGGGTCAATCAGCAGGAGAGAGCACTCAGAAGGTACGTATAGGAAGCACAATAACTGAGCACTGAGCAAAGCTCAGTGCTTGGTTTTAAACCTGCCGCTCGGCTACGCCCCACCCCTAGGGGCGGGACAGTCTCCGAGCGTGCACACAGTGTTCCCAGAATGGGAACAATAAAGTTAAGCTAGAGGGCGCGCGCTCGCCCCTAGCTACACACGCCGGAGGAAGAACAGAAGATGGATGTCGCGGCGATGGAACCCGTACCCGCGGGCAGCGGGTACTCCGGTGAGTCGCTGCGGCGAATCCTTCCTGCAGGACCCTGACACTCGCCTACCATAGACCAGCTCAAAGGGCGAGAATCTGGTCGATTCCTGCGGCATCTCCCGGTAGGCGAACAAGAGGTGCGTTAAGTATCTTTCCCAGTCCCTGTGAGTGGCAGTAAATTTCTACAGGAGCTGCTTGAGGGTCCCATAGAACCTCTCGCACAGTCCGTTGGTCTAGGGATGGTACGGTGAGTTGAACTGCGGTTTGATGTGGCACAACTCCCAAAAAATTCGGGTCACCTCAGCCGTGAACTGTGTCCCCTGGTCCGAGAGAATCTCCCAGAGGAATCCTACCCTGGCAAATATCCTCATTAAAGCGTTAGCGACAGTCTCCGCCTTGATATTTGCCAGGGGGATTGCTTCTGGGTAACGGGTGGCATAGTCCACGACAGTAAGGATATATTTCTTTCCCGACGGGCTAGGTTTAGGGAGGGGGCCAACCAGATCGACCGCTACCCGGCTAAAGGGCTCGTCTGTAATGGGGAGGGGGTGAAGAAGCACTCTAGCGTGGTCCCCTTTACTCCCTACCCGCTGGCACACATCACAAGTCTGGCAGTACTGTCTGGTGTCATCGGTCACTCTTGGCCACAAGAAAGTCTGGGTCAGTCGGTGTTTCGTCTTGGTCACCCCGAGGTGGCCGGCTAGGGGGATGTTGTGCCCTACTCTCAACAAGTCATATCGGTACTTCCGGGGAACCACTAGCTGTCTTTTGGGGGGGATCACCTCCATCACCCTATACAATACACCCTTATCCCACTCTTGTCGCCCCCCCCCGTCCTAGGGAATCCGTCCCTGCCTTAGCTTGGTAAGAGGCAAGAGTCGGGTCCGTCAAAGTCTCCTGCGCAAAGTCAATAGGGGAAGCCCACTGTATAAGGGGTAGTGTCGGGAAAGGGGTAGATTGGTCAGGGTTGTGTCTTCCCTGGATCCCGTCATTGAGCGGAACTGCTTCACGTTGAGCCTGCTTCCAGGTGGTGACCGCATAAGCTTCCGTAGCTGGGACTGGAGCAAAGGAGGAGTTCAGCCCCCCCAAATCGTTCCCCAACAGTACCTCCACGGGCAAGTTCTCCATTACCCCCACCTCCATCTCTCTAGACCCAGCCTCCCAATCAATAAAGACCTTTGAGGCGGGGACCCCATAATCCTTCCCCCGGCGACACGCACATCCACTGTTCTGCCATTTTGTTCCCGACGATGAACCACGGTCGGCTGAACCAAGGTCAGGGTAGCTCCACTGTCCCGAAGTCCCTGTACCTGCCAACCGTTGACCCACACTCTTTGCCTGTGGTGGTTCTTGTTGTCGGCTGTGGTTGCCTGCACCGGGTCTACTTCGTGCAGGATCCCCAACTCTTCCCTGCACCAGTCTTTGGAAGCAGGTCCAGATTCCAAGCAGTGGACAGCTGCCCGCGGAACTGTGGCCGGACTTCTCCACATCTCCCGGCATGGGGGTCTCTCCTGTGGGCAGTCCTGCCGGTAGTGGTCGCATGTGTGGCATCTCACCCTAGTGACATTTTGTGGTGGGCGGGAGTACGTTACCAGTGCGGGACAGCTTGGAGGTGGATTCTGTGGGGCTGCTGGTGTCCACTTTGTTGCAGACGGGGCTGCTGGTGTCCACCGTGCTGCCGGTCTGTTGATGACCGTCTGGCATCCATATACTGGTCCGCCAGTGACGCCGCCTTGTCCAGGAACGTGGGTTTCTTATCTTTTACCCATTCTTTGACGGGTACCGGCAGTACTGGGTACCGGCAGTATCAGCTGCATGACATGGTCAATTGTCTCTACCGGGTCAGTTAATGCACCCATTCCGTAAATGGCTGACCTTCTAGCTTCCAGTACATCTTTGAGGGTGCTACGCTTTAGTTGATCTTAGCTCCGCTCCAGCCACTGGTAACGTGTGTTGCTGAGACCGGGGTCAAGCCAGCGGCTATATCTCCCCCAGCTGGGATGGTCTCAGTGTCCTGGAGAAGTCAGATCCCGCGGCTGCCAACCAGTTGTGACCTACCGACCAGGGACCTCAGGTTGTCCCTTTCTGCCTAGAGCGACTTCTCCCTTCAGGACGATAATCTATCACAATCCGTAGGCAATATCTCCAAGCAAAGTAAGGGATATCACTATCCAGTACCCAAGTAACCAGACGAGACTAGTCTTTAGGTACAACAAAAGGAATAACTGTTTATTATGGGACAAGTGTCGCCTTTTATAGGAAGGGACAAAAGGGAGGGGGACAATGCAACAGGACACCAGCGCCACTAAGTCTGGGAGATAAAGAGCACATATTATGTTTATTAGATTATTTCTCAGACCTTAGTGTGCCGTGTGCAAAATAATAATATAAACCTTTATTAATAACGCAATAAAGAGTTTCATGTCACTGGATAACATTAACTGAGGGGCACAATCCATGAAAATAGCGACATCCTAGAGTCAAGAAAGTCCCGGGACCCTAGGAACCGTCACAGATGACAAAAGGCTTGGTCACATCAGGGTGCTTTAATACTGGAGCTGTGGCAAATGCACACTTTCACTGAGCAAATGCCTGAATGGCTTCTTCCAACCAGTGTTGGCTGTCAGCTCCGTTCTTAGTCATGCTGGTGATGCCACTATTTTGGAGAAGTGTTGGATACATTTCCTGTAATAGTTAGCAAAACCCAGGAACCTTTGAAGATGTTTTAAAGCATGTGGATGAGGCAATTCAGAAATGGCAGAGAGCTTCTTGGAATCCATTTTGAATCCGGACACAGATATGATGAATCCCAGAAATAAGACCCTTGAGACTTTTCTCTAGTTTAGCGTATAGTGTCCGTATAGTTCTGGAAGCGTTGCAGAACTATACTGACATGTTTGCGATGAGACTGTAAATCAGGCAAGCATATCAGGATGTCATCTAAGTATACAATGAAAAATTGCAATGACATATATATATAATTGATGAACTCCTGAAATACTGCAGGAGCATTACATAGCCCAAAGGGCATCCCCCTCACGTATGCATATCAAGTTATACGCTCGATGCATGCTCTTAGTCCTCCATCTTTTTTTGAAATGAAGAAAAATGGATTTACAAATGAATCCCCTCTTCAGGTTATCTTTAATATATTCTTTCAACGCTTAATAGATGTAGACGAGGATCCCGTAAAGCAGGGTAGGCCAGACCTCATTCGACAATATAACGTATATTGATCGGAAGGTTGTGAAGCCCCCTCTGGGGCATTGCAGGCTTGCCTCAATGAAAAGGCATCCTGGAATGCCCCTCACCAGTCTTTGCATCTGTTTAAAAGACTGTGATTTACATCTCTAGTCTGGCCTATACCAGATGATGAATGGAACACCACATCTGCTCCTCTTCTAATGTCCTGTAAGGATCTTCTGATCCATGCGGGTAAGTCCTGACAGTGGATAAGTTCGTCCTCTGCGACGTATAGTGTTAGGCAGATAATGGATGACACGTAGCACTGCCAGAACACGCCCAGTAGCTGGTATCTGTTTAGTAGAATGCTGGACTGGTGAGACTGTGTACCAATAGAAATGGAGAATATCCTTGTGGCCAGTATGCATATGGGGCCCCTTGTCTAGTCAAGGAAGTGTTATATAGAGATGGTAATACAGCTGAAGTGTTTTATATATCAATAAGCACAGTTTTATATCACAAAGTCTTAAATTGTAGTCCATAAAGCAATAGATAGACGAGTGATAGTAGAGATAAGTGACATAAATCACTTCAAAATAAGTATATTAACTCTCCCATGGTAGTACTCCAGGCAATGACTGTAACCAAGTCCAGGCAATGACTGTAACCAAGAGCTATGACCAATTCGGTCTCCCTGTCTAGCCCCCAGGGTGGTCTATATCCCAGGCCTGCACCTCATTCGACAATATAACGTATATTGATCGGAAGGTTGTGAAGCCCCCTCTGGGGCATTGCAGGCTTGCCTCAATGAAAAGGCATCCTGGAATGCCCCTCACCAGATTTGCATCTGTTTAAAAGACTGTGATTTACATCTCTAGTCTGGCCGATACCAGATGATGAATGGAACACCACATCTGCTCCTCTTCTAATGTCCTGTAAGGATCTTCTGATCCACGCGGGTAAGTCCTGACAGTGGATAAGTTCGTCCTCTGCGACGTATAGTGTTAGGCAGATAATGGATGACATGTAGCACTGCCAGAACACGCCCAGTAGCTGGTATCTGTTTAGTAGAATGCTGGACTGGTGAGACTGTGTACCAATAGAAATGGAGAATATCCTTGTGGCCAGTATGCATATGGGGCCCCTTGTCTAGTCAAGGAAGTGTTATATAGAGATGGTAATACAGCTGAAGTGTTTTATATATCAATAAGCACAGTTTTATATCACAAAGTCTTAAATTGTAGTCCATAAAGCAATAGATAGACGAGTGATAGTAGAGATAAGTGACATACATCACTTCAAAATAAGTATATTAACTCTCCCATGGTAGTACTCCAGGCAATGACTGTAACCAAGAGCTATGACCAATTCGGTCTCCCTGTCTAGCCCCCAGGGTGGTCTATATCCCAGGCCTGCACCTCCAATCTGATGGGCCATTTTAAATCTCCTACAGTGCACAGAGATTCCGTCAGGCCATAATACGTCCCCACCACCTCGAGGTCAGAAGCGTCCCCAATTACCTTGGGTGCCGGCTGGAATGCAGGGATGCGGGACCGTAAGGTTCTGCACCAGTGCACCTGCACATGGGTAATGTAAGGCCATGTTGGCCAGTTTGTCCAGTATTGACTACAATCTTAATTTGAAAATGTCTGTGAAGAAATACTTTCAGCTACATGCAGTAGCAGTACTAGTGCATCCTGGCCCTGGTAATGGTAAAATCTTGCTTTTAACACGCCCCGCTCCCCGTCCATTTTTTCTTTTAAATGGGGTGTTTCCCGCAGCGGGAATGCCCCCGACATCAGTGGGAACTCCCCCAACATCAGCGCGACCGCCCACCAACGTCAGCGTGCAGTCCTGGCCGCATCCGGCCGAGAAGTTCCCAGGTATGCTAATATTGCAGCAGAAGTGGACCAACGTCAGCGTGCAGTCCTAGCCGCATCCGGCCGAGAAGTTCCCAGGTATGCTAATATTGCAGCAGAAGTGGACCTTACTCCCACCTGTGCTCAAGTGGAAAATAACATGGTTGTTGATGGTGACAACGACCTGGACTTTGATTATGACCCAGACAGGTCTGCTCGACCATGGAGCAGAATGGGGCAATTGCTTCAGGCGGCACTTTTGAAGGGGCGGCACTTTGCCCTTTTTTTTTTTTAAGGCGGGAGAGAGAGGGGTTTTCGCTTACCAAGTTTTCAGTACTCGGCGCCCCTCTCTCCCCTGCGAGACCTCTAGCTCGGTCTCGGTGCCGGCTTGTAATGCTGAGCCCCAGAAGATGATGTCATTTCCGCAGGACTGCTGGTAAGGTAAGTACAAAGGGGGGAGGTAATATGGTAGATACTAGGGAGGGAGGGAGAGTAAGGGTAGATAATAGGGAGGGAGAGGAAGGGTAGATAATAGGGAGGGAGGGAGTGGAAGGGTAGATAATGGGGGGGGCGGCAGAGGAAGGGTAGATAATGGGGGGGTGGCTCATCATCTAGTAATAGTTATATGTATTGCACCTTCCATTCTGCAGAAGTAGCAGTGTGCCTCTGCCACTGGATACCCTATATGTACTAGCACCACCACCACTTACACTGTGATGGTAAAAAAAGAAATGAAAAAAAATACAACAACCTCACCTGGTTGACGTAAAGTGTGAGATAATTTTGAGACTGTCGGATATGGGTGCCCTGCAAGTTATCTCGTAAGGAAGGGAGCCAGGGTAAGGTGGTAGGGCATCTCACCAATCCTGGCATGAAACAACATCTACGTCCACAATATAGTGCAGCTTTGCTGGCAGCCTGGTCAGAGCAAAGGGTAAAGCTTCAGCGAACTTCCTTAATCTGTGGGATCAATTAATCAACACTGTCAAATTTTTGGCCACATTTAGTACTGTATGCTATTTTGGCTGGATTTGTGTATCTGACAATGCCTGCACACAGGGCCGGCCCAAGACTTAATGCCGCCTGGGGCGAAGTTTAAAATGGCGCCCCCCCCCGACGCCGGGGGGGGGCGGCATTTTAAACTTCGCCAACGCCATTATCTACCCCCCCCCGTTTAAAGGTACTTACCTTTAAACAGTCCTGCGGCGAGTCTCCCTACTCTGCCACGGTGCCGGCTTGTAATGCTGAGCGCCGGAAATTGACGTCACTTCCGGCGCTCTGCATTACAAGCCGGCACCGAACAGGGAGACTCGCTGCAGAGGAGAGAGAGAGAGGGGGGCGCCAAGCGGGTAAGCGAAAACCACTCGGCGCCCCTCTCTCTCTCTCCTCCGCTTTAAAAAAAAAAAAGAGCGCTTGGGGCGGCAAAGTGCCGCCCCTTCAAAATTGCCGCCTGGGGCAATTGCCCCAGTCGGCTCCATTGTAGGGCCGGCCCTGCCTGCACAGTGCCGTACTGCTGCTAATCTATCACCACTATCATTTAATCAGTCTCTTTTTTTGAGGCAATTTTAATCTCATACCATGTGGCTGGATATGTCTGTCTGCCAGTGCCTTCCCATTGCTCTACTTTTGCTGCCGTTCGATCACCTTCCTCTTCAACTCTCTCCTGAAGGCATACCTAACAGTCCAGGATTTAGGTATTACTCAGGTGTGTCTCAGGTGTTTAAGGTGTTTAAGGTGTTTTTGTTAATTGTGCGACACTTTAGACACACTTGAGTAATACCTAAATCATGGACTATTAGGTGTGCCTTCAGGAGTGGGTTGAGGAGCACTGATCTAAGAGACCAATTATTGGGGAAATTCAGTCCCATAGAATGTGGCTGGGTGTGTCTAGCTGTCTGTGTCTGCCCAGTACCCTACTACTGCTTTTGCTCTATCACTTTCCCTACTCTAAGGGATCAAATAATCACAATTGTCCACTTTTTGGGGAAACTTTTTTTCTGACAGGACCTGCATAGGGCTCCTCTGCTGCTACTGTCACTCAATCACATCCCTTAATCTAAGGGATCAATTGATCAAAATTGTCAATTTTATGGGAAAATTATGTCTCATATCAAGTGGCTGGATGTATCATTCTGCAAGCGCTACCGCTACTGTTGCTGCTCTATAACAAGCCTTTTCACAAACATGGATAAAGAACAAAAATTGAGTGACCAATGAAAAATATTGATACCTACAGCATGGGTGACAATAATGCACAATTGCATACAAAAATACAAATAAACCTGCACAAAAATGACACACAAACCCATTAAACACCCGGTAGTGTTTGTGGTAAAGTGAGCACTTAAAATCAGTGTTGTCTAGTATTTTAAAGTACATTTTCTTGCTACTGCAGTGACTATGTGGGTCATTTTTGTTGTGATCTTGTGCTGTGGTTGCTTCATTCAGAATATAGCCAATTCAGGGGTTTGCGGGAGATCTGCTATTTTGTGTGTGTGTGGAGATAATTACATATTTGTATTAGCGGACATTGCCAGAAGCAGGGAGGGAATGGGCATCATTTTGTGCAGTGGTTAGTGTTCCTCAGACCCAGTGGGAACTTTCTGTCCGGGATTAAATAAACGTCATCTGCTGTCTTATAAAACGTTTCCATGCAAGCCGCCATGGGGAGCTTTACCCCCTTGACTGCTAACGACGGCATGGTGCCGTCGCTAGCAGTCCCAGTCAGGTGCTAACAACGGCACCATGCCATTGCTAGCACTACCTTTTCTTGATGGAGGTCTGTCACCACGCAACTTTATTAACAACTGACAATTATCAGTTAAAGAGGTATGGGGGCATGTTGCTTAGATGCCTGTATCTCAGGCATCTAAGCAGCTACAGACCCCCAACATATACCGTTAAAAAATATTAAGTTAAAAAAGTAAAAATGTAAAAAAAAGTATTGCCTAGAGACCCCTAAATTAAATTATCTAAACATAAACTAGTTTAACAAAAAAAGTTTAAGTATTCTAGCCAATGTTACCACAGTGATCATATAGCTATGAAAAGTCACATTCCCTTTTCAAAAATGGCCGATACTAAATTTTAATCCCATGATCCCTTTGATCATGGGGTTAAATTTAGCCAATTGTAGAGGGAGGCAATTTTTAAAATCCGGATGAACTGTAAATGAACTGCAAATATTAAAATCAGCCATTTAGCCTATGTGGTAGGTGAGTAACCATCTCATCCCTGGAGTGCCTTGCATTTTTACTGCAAAACGTATTTTTGCCGTAAGATGATCATCAGATTGATAAGGGTAATATTGATCGATGGTAAAAGTTGATCAGAAGTAAGAATCATATCCTGGCTGGATGAGGAGTCTTGAGGCCTGGACATGTGTGTGTATTACCTAGGTGTGCGGTGCATTACACTCAATGTATCTACTAAGTGCAGGGAGAACAAAAGGCATGTAGTTGGTTCTGTCCACTCAGTTGTCAAGTACAGTATTAACTTTCCCACATATTATAAAAGTAGAAGAGTTAGTGTATTCAGAGTTTCATATGCTGTAAATACATGTAAAAGTTACTATTTGGGTAGTTAGTAGCATACAGGTTTACCACATGTAGTTTATAATTATAATCAAACCTACCTAATTCCAAGATAAAAAAAAAAGAGATAGAAAGTGATTTTTTTCTCCCTTTACCATAATTTCTTTGGGTTTGTAAAGGGAAAGAATGGTGTGTGCTTTTGTGAGTGAATGTATGGAAAGTATGGTGTGTGCTTCTGCGAGTGAATGGAGAAATAAAAGGCGTGTGAATGGTCAGTAATTAGGGTTGAAGCCTTGACGTGGTATTACTGCTCATAACTAAATTATGGCACAAAAAGTACACATTTGCAAAAACTACACCCCGAAGCACATCAAATGAGGGGCTGCATGTGTTTCTAATACAAACCTGGAGTGCGCAAAACACAAATGAACATGTCGCTATGGTTAGAACATTTTTTTTCTAGCCAAAGTGACATATTCCATCATTATATGTGCACTCAACTTTTGTCCTAGAAATAGATGTAGCCCCTCATTTGAAGCTCCAAGTGGTGTTTCCTGAAATGTGTACATTGTGTACCCTAATTTAACTTCCCAGATATCTAGACCACTTTAACTTCAGATATGGCAGATTTGAAAATCTTGTTAAAAAACTTAAAACATATAGTGATGATGCCTGCAATTAGACAGCTCAAGACAGCTGGGAAGTTAAATTATGGTACATAAAGTATACATTTGCAGAAGCTACACCCCTTGGCACATCAAATGAGGGGCTGCATATAGTAGCACAAGACTGGAGTGCGCAAGACATACTGTAAATGAACTTGTGGCTTTTAATTGTTTTTGTTTGTTTTTTTATAAGTGTGATATTCACTTATTTGTTGTGCACGTCAGATTTGTGATACAAATACAAATAAGACCTCATTTGCTGCAGCTGGGGGTGTAGTTTCTAAAATATATAGTTTTGTTGGCATATTTTAACATCCTAGGTAACTAGAGCTCTTTAATTGATGGCAGCCATGCATTCAATTTAAAGATGTCTTTTGTGATAGTCTAGTAAATTGAACTTTTAGCAATAAAATACCGTATTTGCTCGATTATAAGACGACCCCCCAAAATCTGAATATTAACTTAGGAAAAAAAGAAAAAGCCTGAATATAAGACGACCCCAAAGGAAAAAAGTTTTACCAGTAAATGTTAATTCATGTAAACTATTTTTTTTTAATAAAAGCTATGATTGAGAAAAATATTTTTTTTGTTTTTTATTTCTTGTATTTTCCAACCTGTCCCCCAGTTACGCACATCTGCCCCCAGGCTTGCCACTCCAATATGGCACTGTGGCCCATGATATGCCTTTTAACCCTCTATATGCCACTGTGCCCCATGGTATGCCTTTTGACCCCCTATGTGCCACTCTGCCTCCAGAAATGCCTTATACCCCTATATCCCATTCTGGTATTTAGGGGGTTAAAATGCATATTATGGGGCAGAGTGGCATATAGGGAGGTATAAGGCATTTCAGGAGGCAGAGTGGCATTAAGGGAGTTAAAAGGCATTGTATAGAGCACTCTGCCTCCAGAAATGCCTTATACCCCTATATGCCACTCTGGCATTTAGGGGGTTAAAAGGCATATTATGGGGCAGAGTGGCATATAGGGAGGTATAAGGCATTTCAGGAGGCAGAGTGCTCTATTAAATGCCCCCTTAACGCCACTCCAGAAATGCCCTATGCCCCCATTTAACACACACACACCCTATACCCCCATTTAACTAACACACACACACACACACACACACTCTCTCTCTCTCTCTCTCTCTCCCCCCCTCTCTCACCCCCCTTCCCCCGCTCTCCCCCCTCTCTTACCGGTGCTTCCAGCCAGGGCAGCGAGTTGACGTCGCCTTCTGCTGCAGCCGGAAGGAGGTGTGGCTAGCAGCGGGGGTTTGTATGCGTCCGTCGCGTATACTTTCCCTGGCTGTCAGAGATCAGAGTTCCCCGCACCGGTGCGGGGAACGCTGATCTCTGACAGTCGGGGAAGGTCTATGCGACGGACGCAGACAACCCCCGCTGCTAGCCACACCTCCTTCCGGCTGCAGCGGACTTTGTCTACGCGGATCGCGTAGACGTCAACCCGCTGCCCCGGCAACACATCAGGAAGCACCGGTAAGTGTGTGTATGATGGGGGGGGTGAGACAGGAGGATCCAGGTCCCCTGCAGCGGTGCGGGGGATCTGGATCTTAGTCTCCTAATCAGACCTCTATTTGAGGTCTGATTAGAAGACGACCCCGATTAGAAGACGAGGGGTATTTTTCAGAGCATTTGCTCTGAAAAAAACCTCGTCTTATAATCGAGCAAATACGGTATTAGAAAAACACAGTCTACTGTTCTCAATTTCTGTTTATTTTAGACTGGTTACCTACTAAAAATATTTGGCAACACAGGTTTTGATAGTAGAGTTTAGAATAATAAAATTACAAACTAGTTTTTATTGAGTCGGAAGTGAAAAAATACACTTTTTTTCCCATTTTTGGCTTTATTTTGCAAACCTAATAAGACATACACATATAAAAATTGTATATTTGGAATATGCTGGGTGTGCTGAAAGAAACAATATATGGTTTGTATAGTTTATTCCCAAGAAATGTACTTCTAAACGCGTTTAAACATGAGATGCACCAAAACGCTGAAAACCAGCTTAGCACCCAGGTGGGAAGTGGCTTAGCAGCCAAGGGGTTACAGGTGTTTGTTTTATCCATATCGGGCAGAAGAACTGACCAGTGCTATAAGCCTCCATCTTGGTCCAAGGAGTCGGATCGGGCTATAATAAATTTGAATAAGGTGCTGACTGAGTGGGTGCCTGCCTGTATGTAACGATAAAAATCGATATCCCAATCTTGTTGCATAAAGTGATTTGTCACATATGTTGTATAACTTTACTGACATTCATTTTAAAACCCATCACTGAGCTGTACAGATGTAGTAGTATGAGAATATTAGGGGCCAGAGTGTTTAGGGTCTAAGATGTACAAAAGTATATCTGCAAAGGTGATTAGCTTTTGTTCCCTAGTGCCCATGTGGATTTAAATCTTCAGGTCGGTATGTATGTCCGGACAAGATTCAATTTTTAAGTAAAGGTGTGACCATGCTACTGTATCAAATGCCTTTTCTGCATCAAGGCTTATTAATGTTGGGGTGTATGTCTTGAGACTGCTGGCAGTTCTTTATGGCAGCTAGTGCCGTGTGTATGCCTTTAACAGCATGGTGTCCCCTCACAAATCCCAATTGGTGTTGCACTAGAAATCAAGGTAAAAATTTAAATCTCATAGCAATTATTTTAGTATAGATGTTTAGATCCTGGTTGAGGAGTGAGATGGGTCTGTAGTATTAGACTTTGGTTTAGGTAATAAAATTGTTCTTGCATTGTTGGAGTTTATACAGGGCAATAATGAAAAAATGTATCATTTTACAGTGTTGTTGAAGATGGCTAGAATTTTATTCTGCAGAAAATCCATCTGGGTCAGGGGTCTTGCTATTTGGGGGTGATTTTATTGTTTCTCTAACCTAACCTGTCAAACTTTGCTGCCCTTAATAGTTTGATTTCCTGGCTTGTGTCATCGTATTCAACAGTGTAGAGTGTTTTAAATTATGTGGCAAATGCCCCATTGATAATAGCAGGCGCTGTGAGATTTTCCCCATTATATGATATGATCTTTGAAATATTAAATGTAGGTGTGTGGGTTATGTTGGCCAAGAGTTTTCCTGTGTAGTCTATGTAAGATCTTCTGTAAGAGGGTGTCCAAGAGCTACCCACAGTGTATAAATTTGGTCTTATGAGGTTCATCTTTAGTCTTTGTATTCATCATAAGATGTTCTTAGAGCATCTTGCAGTTTGTTGAACTTACCATACCTAGATTTTCGTTGTTTAGCCTCAGATGATATGATGTGCCCCATATGACAGCCTTGGATGTCTCCCAGAATGGTAGGGAGGTGTCTATGTTCTGTTATCTGTATGTTGTCATCTTCATAGTTAGCCCAAGATGTTACTAAAGCCCCTCAAAAAAAGTCATACCTTTTGGTAAATGGAAAAATTACCAGTGCCTAAAGAAACTTGATACTGCCAGGAGTTGGTGCATGAGTTTGACTGAGGCATGATCCAAGATGATCATCAGATTGATAAGGGTAATATTGATCGATGGTAAAAGTTGATCAGAAGTAAGAATCATATCCTGGCTGGATGAGGAGTCTTGAGGCCTGGACATGTGTGTGTATTACCTAGGTGTGCGGTGCATTACACTCAATGTATCTACTAAGTGCAGGGAGAACAAAAGGCATGTAGTTGGTTCTTTCCACTCAGTTGTCAAGTACAGTATTAACTTTCCCACATATTATAAAAGTAGAAGAGTTAGTGTATTCAGAGTTTCATATGCTGTAAATACATGTAAAAGTTACTATTTGGGTAGTTAGTAGCATACAGGTTTACCACATGTAGTTTATAATTATAATCAAACCTACCTAATTCCAAGATAAAAAAAAAGAGATAGAATCTTGGGCCGGGGGAGGTTCTGGTGTCATTGGGGCATGGGAATCAGGAGTAGTGATAGGGTGTACCAATTTGTTGGCTTTGATGATGAGGGTCCCTCCATGTCCTAGCACATGGATGGACTGTCCTCATGGGAGTACCCAGTGCCACCTTTCCTTACCCATTGATGGTATTGTAATTTTCTATGCTTAACAGCTAGACAAAGTTTGAGGAACCTAGGGTCCTCAAAAAACAGATAAAATCAATGAGAACATTGTGTAAAACATAAACAGGTAGTTAAACTGGTTCTACAGGTAGAAGTTGCAGGTCACAGGTTATATGTTAAACGTCTGAAGTGCTGAAGGAAAGCTGTATACTCTGGGGAGGCAAGGGGCTGCTGCAGGGCCTTCAGTTGGAGGGTTGCCTCTTGTGTTTTTTCCCCAGATTTGGGTTTGTCCATTCATAGCAGAGCGTGGCTGGATACAGCATGGTGAATTTGATCCTTTGATCTATAAGTTGTTAGCAGATTGGAGTGAATTCCCTTCTTTTCCAATGGAGGGCTTGGCAGCATGTTGCTTGCTGTTCTATTGTGTGAGGTCTTTGTGGTTGAGAGCTGTTGTGTCGATTTTTTTTCCATCACGTTGGTCAATGCACATTCTATGTCAGGCATTAGATGAAAGTAAGGATTGATTTAGATGATTTAATATATAAGGTGTGAAGAACCCACATTTATCATTACTATTTAGAGTACAACGTGGGGCTGAAGGTAGGACTTTCGTGCATGGGGTAGCATTTCTTTTTTGAGTGGCACTCCATTGATATTGTTTTTGTAACCTGGAGGTACACATTTGCCTCCTCCTCCACAGTAGAGCAGTGTTCAACGAAGCTGAGTAAGAGTTGTCTATGTGTGATCCGTGGGTATATTTGGCAAAGAAGAGGCAAAAGACAGACAACATTGATGAGCTTCTCCCAGCGTGAGGAACTTGAAAATGGACTGTGACGGGATTACCTTTACCCCGACTAGGTACACACGGCAAATTGTGCATCCTTCTGCCGAGACAACAGCGGTTAACCCCTTCAGTGCTGCAAGACAAAGCAGGACAGCAATCTAATGAAGCAGTGCTGGCACTTTGGCAAGCTGTAGTTTAGGTACACAGTGCTAACATTGTCCTGAAAAGGACAATAAGTTGTCATAGCAGCCCACCCCAATCATCAGACAGAACTAATGTTTAGGTGGAAAACATCACTGCTATTTATACACACAAACATAATTAGATCAGGCGTATAATAATCACATCACTACCAGACAGCCCTCCTCCTCCATAAAGTTCTATGGCCAGCAATGCCCACCCAAAGTCACTATTTCAGGGTGATTCCAAGGTGAGCAGCGTCACTCCGAGAGTACCATTTGAGAGCTCATTGTCCAAGGATGTTCCAAAAAGTTAATTGATCTGTTGCCATAGCCGGGCCTAAGTTTCAGAGCTGCGGCTGGCTAAACCCTGGTTCTAAGGATTCCCAAATGTGCTCTGTTACCACCTCCAATTGTGACCCACCACGATCCCAGTATAAACCCAAAAGAGCGACGTGGTAGAACAACAGACATCCGTAGTGACTCAGTTCTAAATGTTGGGGGTTCCTAGCCACCGTGCAGTTCCATGGATTTTTGGCTAGGTCCTGGTCAAGCACATGGAGCATTTCCGGCCATGTTAAGCCCCCCATAGCCAGCTAGTCCATGGGAATCTGGTTATGGCAGACCAACAGGGATTTACAGTCACCCTGTGCCACCCAATGAGCACATGGTGATAGACATGAGGGGACTGGGCAGGCAAGGAGTCTCCCCAGGAATTGATCAGTGACCCCTGCCCAAACTCAAACCCACCCCCATGTGTCCTCAGCCTCAGGGGGTTATCGTGACATGGGCCAATACAGGAGTAGTTGCAATTGCACTGTGTGTCAGGTGCAGCTTCTGATCTTACCTCCCTTGTTCACAGGGACTTGTTCATCGGTGACACGACTGGCAGTCGGTCCTCCCCTCCACACAGCATTGGCTCGTTCCAGTGCGGCCTGCCTCATCTGCTCGCTGGTGGAACTTGCAGGACGGACTCCTGGGTAAAGTTCCTCTCCGTGACAGATACGGTATGGAGTGCAATGACACCCGGATGTTATAGGTGCCTTGTTGGCTCATTTAGGTTGGTGGATGACACCAGATTATGATAGCAGCGAAGAGAGCTAGATAAAACGTGGCAGCTCGGCTCAGCTCCACCCCCAGAAGTCCTTCCCCGCCTTAGTGAATATTCAAGGTATCCATACTTACAGAGCCCTGCTTGGTAGTCTATAGTTATTCATTTATCTTATACCTGTTTTCAACTTTTGACACTATTTTAATGTTTATCTTTTCAGATTTTATTTTGCAATTGATATATTTCAAAACATTGCTATATTCAACACTACAGTTCATTCATCATTTCAATCTGATTTAAGTCCACACTTTACTACAAGCACTCTTAAGCGTTTTATTGGTTTGTGTGCCATTTTTAGCAGGGTTATTTGTATTTTCACAGAGACCTGACAAACAAGGTCCTAATTTTCTGAAGGAGGCCTAGTTAGAACTTAAGCCTATAGGTCAATTTACTCCTTATCTCCCTCTTATTAGGAATTGATCCTTCTCCTTAATGAACCAGCTGAGAGTTCAATGTGTGCTCTAGTATAGTGTCAGTATCTAGCTTTGTACCCTTGTGCCAATATTACAATTGGAACTGCTGTTTATGTTTTACTGCTGGTTCACTGTATTTACATGTGAACAATGCTTGGACTCCTGTTTCCAACATACCACTAGGTCCCCATATTAATCTGTGGACTCTTTGCTTGCTGCAGAATTTCATCAGCCTTGCTGGACTACTCAGCCTTGCACTGATGAGTCTACTCTACAAAATGATTTAACCCCTGTGTGGATCAAAGGTCTTGGGTCAGTGAGCCATCTTCCTATCTATTCTCTGTGGGTTTCCGTGTTGCCTAGGGTAGCTATGTGACACGCACAAGTTAGACATTATCCCAACTCACACACACTCACCTACAGGAAAGCCAAGCGTTTGAAAGCCTATAAGTTACTTGCAAGGCCCAACTATCACCTTCTCTTTCCCTGGCACATAGGCATGTATATTCCATAATAATCTCAACCTCAAAAGGATGTTGGTTTATAAATGATAAAGTACCCTATTGGGTGCAGGGCCAGAAAGAAAAAATGTTAAAAGGCCCTAATAAATTAAATACATTAGACATAATGGAATCAAAACATTTGCTACTGCAAAAAATTTTATTCCATTTTATTCAGTGGAACAAAACAGTGATCACATTATTGTTCACAATATTCTTGTAAGAAACGTAATTCTTTATTAATTCATGTAAACTTTTTTTTCATCGTTAATAAAAGCTATGATTGAGAAAAATATTTTTTTTGTTTTTTTTTCCATTTGCCAATCTGCCCCCAGAAATGCCTTACACCCCCTATATGCCACTCTGCCTCCCTGATATGCCTTATACCCTCCTTCTGGAGGCAGAGTGGCATAAAAGGGGGAGGGTTAAAAGCATATCATGGGGCACTCTGCCTCCAGAAAATCCTTATGCCCCGCATATAACACCCCCCCCCCGACTTACCACTACTTCTGACTCCCTGGTGTCTGCTGGGGCAGCGGGTCAAGGCTGGCGTTCATGAAATTAGAGGGGCTGGCGTGCATGCACTGAGCCGCCCAATGGCCGTGCCTCAGCTCTTCGTCCCACCCCTTTTAAGACGTGGGACTAAGTGCCGAGGCACGGCCATTTCCTGTAGACTTGTGCATTCGTCTTCCGGCGAACATGAAAACGAACACGAAGAATGCGTTTTCGTGTTCGTTCCGAAGAAAGGCCGAAGAGAAGACAGAGTTGGTAAAACGTAGGCGAAGATGAAGACACACACCACGAAGATCTTCGTGATGGTCTTCGTCTACCACCCCCCCCTTCTAACTTACCTTGTCATTGCGGCAGTTCACGGAAGTGGAAATCCGCAGGTTCGCCATCACGGGTTACAGGGCAGTGCGAATGAGCCTATTGGTCGCCTACAGGGACCTCCTCTGGCATCAACCAATTGGTTGATGCCAGTGGAAGACCCTGCGGGTGACCAATAGGCTCACTCGCACGGCCTTTGTAAGTTGTAACCCCTGACAGCGAACCTATGGATTTCCGCTCCCGTTAACCCCTTCGATGCTGCGTTAGATAACCGGAGCGGAAATCCGTAGGTTAAAGTGCCGTGCAAGAGACCAATAGACTCATTCGCACGGCCCCTTAACCCTTTTTAAAAAAGTTAACCCATAATAAAAGTTAACCCCAATGCTGCAACTTACCCGGCAGATCCCACTGGTCTCCCTGTTCTATCAGTTAAATGTCCGTACGAGCGACTTTATTGGGCGCTGGTACGGAGATTTAACTGATAGAACAGGGAGGCCAGTGGGATCTGCAGGGTAAGTTGCAGCATTGGGGTTTTAAAAGTCTGTACGAGCGACCAACAGAGTCGCTCGTGCAGACTTTTAAAACCTCAATGCTGCAACTTACCTTGCAGATGCCACTGGTCTCCCTCCCTGTTCAATTAGTTAAATGTCCGTACGAGCGACTTTATTGGTCGCTCGTACGGACATTTAACT
The DNA here is from genome assembly GCF_027358695.1 of Spea bombifrons. NCBI lineage: Eukaryota > Metazoa > Chordata > Amphibia > Anura > Pelobatidae > Spea > Spea bombifrons. The sequence goes on along the minus strand of NC_071092.1, from coordinate 21,056,399 downwards.
AATTGAACAGGGAGGGAGACCAGTGGGATGTGCCGGGTAAGTTACGGCACCAGGAGTTTAACAGTCTGTACGAGCGACCCCATTGGTTGATGGCAGACGAGCCCCTGCTGACGACCAATAGAGTTCCTCATACGTACATTTAAACTCCTGGCGCCAGAGCTGCATTAACCCCGTATTAACCCCTTAACCGGGAAAACGAAGAAAAACCGAACAGGAAGAATGTCCACAAATATTCGCCCGAAGAGAAGACAAGAAAAGGCGAATATTCTAAGATCCCCCCCCCCCCCGAAGACGAGCACGAAGACGAGCACGAAGACAAACACGAAGAGCCCCCTGGTGCCCGAGTCTAATTTCCTGGTATCCCGGTGCACCAGTCCAGGGTGGGTGGGTCACCTTAAGCAGTGGATGAGGGAGGGAGTTATTCTTGGGGAAGATACACTCAAGTTAATTTAATCACCCCCACCCTACTGTGCGCAAGGTAAAAGGGGGGCAGGGGTGCTTTTTTAGTCTGTATTCTTTCCTATTTGTGTATATTTATGGAGGGGTAAGTTCTTACTAAATCTGCTTTCCTTCACTTAAAGCTTGCAAAATGTAACCCCTTAAGGACAATGGGCGGTCCCTAAACCCATTTAAAACAATTCATTTTGTCATTTAGGGGTTAAATGTGTGCCTCAAGTATTAACAAGTGAGGGCATGTGGCTTTAGTAGAAACTGGTCATTTACAATCTACACAATGACTGAACATAAAGTATACTATGAAAACCATGATCTACTTTCTGTCTTGCTCAAAAAGTTTCAGTTTTGTGTGTTGTCTCATGCATCCATATTACCTCATCCAGTTATCTTGTGATGCAATAAGTGTATCTTGTTTACAATTCCGATTGTGACCCACCATGAGCCCAGTATAACCCCAAAAGAGCAACGTGGTAGAACAACATTTCCAAATGTTGGGGTTTCCTAACCACCGCACAGTTTCATGGATTTTTGGCTAGGTCCTTGTCAGGCACATGGAGCATTTCCGGCCAGGTTGAGCCCCCCCCCCCATTGCCAGCTAGTTCATGGGAATCTGGTTAGGGCAGATCAACAGGAATTTACAGTCACCCTGTGCCCCCAATGACACTCATTTACACATATGATTCTCTGAGTGTTGCAGATTTTAGCTTTTCTCACAAACTAGCTTTTGTGATGCTTTTAAATATCTTAGAATCCTGTGTCAAACAAATGTACAGCTCATTATACAGAATATGGAGACATTTATTGATCTCCACTGACCTCTGCTGGTTATAACCACTGGTTGAGCCAACAGCTATGCTTTTCTACTACATGTGGATCCATGTGACATATGGATTCACACGCATCACAATATAGTAATTAGAAAATACCACAACAGTCATAATTTATCTTAATGACAATATGATGCATTCTCATTCATAATATGTGTAATTTTGATTGTTTCCATCAACTGAGGGGGGGGGGGCTCAATTTAGGAAACACACTGCCAAATATAGAACTGTGGTTGATTTATACTGATTTTGGAAGACTTCTAGGTAAATGTAATTCTTTGTAATCCGCTTATCATATCTCAGTTCTACTGGTATTAAGTTAGGGTCTTTTGAATAAAACCAATAAAACATAACAAATTAAGTTAAAAGAGGTAAAGAAAACACCAACACAGCAGGCAAATGTATGGAAAACAAAATTAGCAAAAAGGCAATAGGTTAAAATGAACTTTATTAGGTTTATTTTTTTGGTCATTTTTAATTTTTTTTTTCTTAAAAAAAAAAAGTTCATTCCCCCTTGTGAAACACCAAAACTTCAAATATTAAAGATTTCATGGTTGAAATGAAATGCACAGGAAAGGCACCTCCCCACCCTAACATCTCCCTCATTTTTTGTTCATGTGGGCCAATGCACAAGTAATATTAAAAAAAAAGTGTGTGTGTGTGTATATTATATATATAGATATATATAGATATATATATATATATATATATATATATATATACACACAGTCATTAAAAGGTCTATTTAATGTTAAAAAAAAAATTTAAAAAATTGGCAGAAAAAGAAAATGTTCTCTTTTGACCAACTTTTTTTTTTACAACACATTTCAGCTTGCTGAAGCATTTTGTATTCAGTGATTTTCCAATGTAGAAAAAATATGAATGTACAGCTGTAAAGTAAAAAGTAAATAATATTCCAAATGTGACGCAGTTTGAAGGTTTGCATATGAAGATCTGATTAGATTCTTCTATGTGATAAGACTTTTACATGAAAGGCTACCAATAATTATGCAATTAATGCAGTTCAGAAGTTCTGTCGCAAACATGAACATTAGAGAATATACACCAGCTGTGCATCAAGATTTCTGATCCCACATTCTGAAGTTTCAATTTGCAATAGCTCTACAACATACTGAGCACTGGTCAATAGTGAACAAAATACATGATTTAGCTTTGTTTTTTAAAGCAATATTTCAGCTCAACCATAAAAAGAGATTCAACGCGCCTTTCATCTCAAAGTCTTTTTCAGACTAAAAATATATTTATATATAGTTGTATTTTTTTTCCTTTTTTGTATTAATACTTCCCACATTGTGTTAAACAACCCATGTCCCTTATTCTGGGATTTAGATTGCATTGTGTAGACAGCGAACATCTTCTGCTGACATCCTTGGTAACATTGTAAGTCCACAAAGAAAATGTCCAAACTACACAGGACAAATCCCGAGAGAAGGTGGTGTCCAGAGTGAAGATGAGGAAGATATTTTCTCTGCACAACGGCGTAAGGACCCTTTTTATTTTAAAAGCTTTACCTGCAGGGAATACACAAAATAAAAATTATAAAATTAAAAGTTTATAAGTCAAATATTGTCTGTGAATAATTTGCTCAATTCTATTCAAAACTAATTTCAGGAGTAACATTTGGTAAAGAAACATACTGTAAACTAACAGATGAAATGACAGAAACCTAATTTTCAAAAATGCAGTGCTTTAAAATAGTTGCCATTTATCACTGCATATGCAGTGATGAAAGTTTAAATGGAGTGAGTTGCAAGCAATCACTAGGGTGGATAAACACTACTAAACCCCTTCATGACAATGACTGTTTTAACATTTTTGCCATGCTTGTGTTCAGCTGTAATTTTCTTTTTCCCCCGTTTACTGAACCACACCAGTTATATATTGTTTTTTTTAGGACAAGAAGGGCTTTCTTTAGATCTTATTATTCTGATTATATCATTTCCTATTAAAAAAACAAACAAACTATAAAATATGGTATAAAATTTGGATTTGAATTTCTGATTTTTACTTGAAAAATCTTTTACTCATCTATAAAAGCTAATCAAAAAAACTGCTAAATAAATCCTAATTGTCCTGGGTTTAGAATACCCAATGTTTTCATGTTTTTTTTTTTTTTGTTTAATTTTTTTGCTATTTTCTGCACGTTATGTTTTGCTATTTCAAAACCATTTTTTCCAAATCTGGTAATTCTTCCCCCATGTGCTATTTCGGGTATCTTTGAAGCTGGCCAATGCAATTTACCACCATCTAACCATATATTTTTGAAGACTACACACCCCATGGTATTTCAAATGCTAGTATTTTAACTATTTCCATGCACTAATTCTACCACCAGTCTTGGTCAAACTTTGTGGTATGCGTTTTTTTCCCACATACACATTTTTCTCCAGGTCCTGGTATATGTCACTGTTACAAAACACCCCAATGTGTTCAGCAACATCTCCTGAGTACAGTGATACCATCCATGCATTGTTGTTTGGGGCAAAAGGGCCACATTTTTCAATGTTGAACTTTGACATATGGTGATACACTGCCCATGCCCTATTTGGTACATTTTTGAGCCTGGCCAATTCACTGTGCCCAATAAAATCATATATTTTTGAAAACTAGACAGCCCAGGGTATTTCAAATTCTGGTATTTTAACTCTTTGCATGCACACATTTTACCACCAGCCTGTCAAAATTGGAGCAATATTTTTTTGTGTGTTTTTTTTCCCCACACATGTACTTTAGGCATGAATTTACAGCTCCTGGTATATGTCACCGTCACACAACACCCCATACGTGTTCAGCAACATCTCCCGAGTAGAGTGATGCCCCACATTCATTGGATTGTCTGATCTTTGGGGGGCTAAAAGGCCACATTTGCGTGTGCATTTTTCAAATTGGAAATTTGTCATCCTTCCCCCTGTGTGAATTGGGACATTGTTAAACCCGGCCAATTCAATGTATCCATCAAATCATACATTTTTTATTAGTATATATATATATATTTTTTACATTTTTGGAACTGGAAGGTTCCCCTGATGGAAACTTTTTTTTTTTTTTTTACATGTTACCATTCTTTTACATTTTACTAATCACATTGTGATTAGAAAGCTGGGCTCCATTAACTTGCATGGTTGAATGCAGTACCTGTAGCCAGAGTTCTCAGGAGGGTCTGGAGAGACCGTCTTGGAAACTTTGCCAACTTCTTTATTCGACTTGGCGCCATCTCGTGAGTGGCAAAATCTTAGTGGCAGCTGTGACCACTCTCTGGGGTCCTGGGGTGGCTTGAAGTTTAGGAGGCGATAGGAGGCCATACGGTGTATGGAGGACATTGACACTTCAGGGAGGGGCCAGATATGGCCCCTGATGCCGATCTCGGAGGCATTACAGCAACACTGTTTGGGTGCAGAAAGCAAACAGATTGCTTTTTACACCCGTTTAAAGCCATGATGGGCCCAGACTGTCAATTGTTGTCAAGGGGTTAAAATATTTGTCTTACATACTCCAGATCCCACCCGCAAAAATAATAAAAAATGTAATGACAGCCAAAATGCAGTACATTGTGATGTAATAAAATACAGGCAAACATTCCTTTAAACACTTTTTTTAGTCAGTGGTGAGCAATTATCCAAATTATTAATTAATCTTCAAACTTGAGCTTATAAAAAAAATGTTAGATAGTAATTGCTTACACATATTAACTGGATCTATTTCAGCATCCCCTTAACACTGCAAGATATTCTAATCTGGGTTCAATTCTCTCACTATCTAAAAGTAAATAGATCATCTAACATTTTACAGTTGGTAACCCTAGACACACAGGTAGGCCAACACAACAGTTGGCAGGATGCCCCTTAGGAGGTACCTGTACGACCTGACTTTTTTGATCAAGGGCAGTCCGCCCAAGCACTTGCACACCGTTATAATATGACTCAATCTCATGATCAGGTATTCCCTTCCAGTATTTGTCAATGCTGACACTCACTACAAGGTCACTGTCGGGCAAGAGAGACCCAGTAGGGTCTGTCTAAATTCAGCTGGGATCTCAGATGGCTCCCCATGCCTGCTGATCCCACACATTGAACACGTAATGAAAACAATAAATAAACTTTATAGGAAGCCCAAAGAGACTCCTTTCACAATTCACAGTGTTAATCTGCTACAAAAAGTTTTATCTTTTAAAGTAAGGGTAGCTATTAAGAGATATACCAATTAAACTGCCTTAAATGGCATTTGTTTGTACATATGATGTTAAACACAGTTATCTACATAAATGTATCCAACAACCCACTAAAGAATCTGATGGGAGCTGCTACTCACCTGTGCTTGAATTTACTTTTCAACTTTAGGACTTATGCCCCCCCATCAGCCCTGTTCAGGCGGTTCTGCTGACATACCCTTTACTGTCTTGTTCTGAAAGCAGGAAAGAAAAGTGGTAAAAGGAGTGGAAAAAATATATGTGGATGCAGAAGAGGAAAAAAAAAAAAAAGAGTGAAAAAAAGAGAAGGTAACCTAGTAAAATACTAATATATCGATCATGACTCATGCTCACAGTGATAACTGGACTCTGTAGGTTTTGTTACAAGTCTCCTTGCTTGAGCGACTTTTCTTGGCAGTATCCAAATGTTGTGATATAGCTTCCACTTCCAAATTGCTGATCCAATTGCGCTCATTGGTACATCCAAACACATATTATTTTGTACCATTCTCCTAACCTAAGCATTTACATTACTTTCCCTCTAAGTAGACCCACGGTCTGATAAAATACCATTCAACATTGGGGTTACTTCAAACTTGTCAGCAACTTTAATATTGTGATGGCAATTCCCTTGATCTTCCAGGGCACAGGAATTAAATACTTAAGAAAGCAATAGATTTTCATTTTGTTTTTATTTCTTAATAAAATTTGACAAAATAAATGAATATGGTGTAAGGAGGAGGGTTTTGGCTTCTTGGAGAACTGGGCTGTTTTTGCACTTGGGTACAATCTTTATAGTCATGACAGATTGCACCTGAATGTAAGAGTGCTAGGGGATAGGATGGCCAGAAGGTTGGAGGAGTATTTAAACTAGGTAATGGGGGAGGGACCAAGGAAATTAAATAGGATAGGAAGTAAACAGAAGGAGTATACCTCTGTTATCTCTGTTACTTTTTTTATATATTTTTTATATATTTTTATATATGTGTCAATACGTTCCTGCTGTAAAACGGATGGACGTCTGATATACACAATTGGAAATATTTTTGTAATTATTTTTTGTGAGTTACACACAGTTTATATTTCTGGTGGAAACTACTCACATGGTTGTCACTATATAAATTTAATATTTGTTTTTGCGCAGCACATTTATTTTTATTGTTTTTCTTGTGGTATAGGGGGTTGTACCTTTAGTGTTTGCAGCACTGTATAAAGCACTTTTCTACAATAATATATTCTTTATATTATATTTTTGTGTACACTAAGTCACACATTTTAGAGCCTGATCACAATTTGTATTATTACTGTTCAGGAGGGACACATGAATTGGGAAACCAGGATATGGAGGATCAGCTTTTTTTTACAATTTGAAAAAGCTGCACAGCAGCAAAATGTTCTAGTCATAGGATATTTGAATTACCCTGACATTGACTGGTATATTGGGGCTAGTAATTCAGTTAAAGGGAGGAGATTTTTGAACTTGTTGCAAGACAACTACATGTCTCAGTTAGTAGAGGCACCTACTAGGAAGGAGGCGTATTTGGATCTTCTGTTAACCAACAATGTAGAGCTGTTTTCAAATATTCACGTACAGCAACTGGGAAGTAGTGATCATAATATGGTGCAGTTTGAAATTAATCGTAAAAAGCAAACTGCTGTAACTGTCACCAAGACAGTTAAGGACATTGTCATGATTAACTCATATAACGGAGTGAATGCATGGAAGGGTAACCCAGCAGAGGTGGTTAGTTTCTTTGTTTAAGCATTCAATGAGTTATTCTGAGGTTGCTTTAATGTGTTTCTTTGTGCATGCCCTCTGTATCTGTTCTGGCTAGAGGTGTCATCTTCCAAAAGGACCCCTGTGGTGATTCATGGCCTAACAGATAAGGACCCTGAGTTATAGGAATTCCATTCCTATCTTCAGTGGAGGGGTTTCCATCACCTTTACCCCACCATAACTTATTGGCACATCAAAGATGGGAACCAATTCTTGGAAAAGGTGTCATATAATTGGACATGTGGTCGGAGGGGTGTTTTCTTGAGGCAGAGTCTGATTTAGGGGCAATGCAGCGACCTCAAAGCAGAACTCCATGAGATACTCTGATCGGAACATCATAAGAAACCATCTGGACTTAAGGAGTTCCCACAGGCCTGTTTATTGGAGAAACTCTCGAGTGAGGGTCCTGTGTTTAAGTCCCATTGTTTTTAAGAACTGTTTGCCGTTTTATTTTTATTTTGTATGTCTTGTTTTTGTAATTCTGGCACTGTGTAATCTTTGTCTTTTTGTTATTAAAATATTCATAATCCAAGTCTGTCTTTGGGCTCTAGTATTGATATCCACAAACCCTAAGAGAGGATAATACGTTACCATATTGTTATTAAGTTCTACAGGATATATATATATATATATGTTGTTTGCCCGGGGTGGGTTGATTATATATATATATATATATATATATATATATATATATATATATATATATATATATATATATATATAGATAGATATATATATATCTATATCTATATATATAGAGATAAACATTCTAATTCGGATTTCTCACGAATCCAGTATCAAAATCGTGAGTGGTGGCAGACTACCTGGGGGGATACAGGCAGGATTTGGGGGTTAATTTGGTGTAATTTATGCCTTGTTAAGGGGTCAAGTTAGTAAATCCAGAGGCCTGGTGCTATTAACCCCTTCATGCCCACGTCCTCCACACAGTCACGGCTTGGCAAGTAGTCCTGACAGACATGCTTGCAGAGAATTAACTGGGATGACCCCTTTGTCCACAGAGGACAGTGGAGTATATTTAAAACACAAAAATATATTTCTGCACACGTACCATTAGGAAATAAATCCACAAGAAAGAAACTAAAACCAATGTGGATGAATAAAAGTGTTAGGTAATACGAAAAAGTCAGAGGGCTCAGTGGCATCATATGTCAAGCAAAAAGGCTATTAGACTGGCTAAATTTAACAATGAGAAGATGATAGCCAATGAGAGCAAAACAAACCCAAAAAGATTTTTTAAGTACATTAATGCCACAACATTTAGGAGTGACAACATTTAGGAGTGACAACATTTAGGAGTGACAACATAGGAGTCCGGAGATGGTAAGTTAATTAGTGAGGATCAAGAAAAGGTAGCAATACTAAATGCCTTTTTTCATCTGTATATAACAAAGAAGAGCCACTATCTGCTGAGATGGCATACAGGAATAAATAGTGAACAATGATATCAGTAGGAAGCAGCATGGTTTTGTGAAGAACAGATCACGTCAAACCAATTTCATTACATTTTGTGATGTTGTGAGTAGGGATGCACCGAAATGAAAATTCTGGACCGAAACCGAGAATTCAGGATTCACATGGCCGAAACCGAACCTCAAAACGACCCCCGAAAATAACCACACTTTTATTAAAAGTAATACACCAAAATGGGACCAAAAAATGCAATAATATTAATATATAGATATGATTGTTAACAGCAATCAGACTCCTATCATGCAAAGTCAGCCAGTGAATGACGGAATCTAGGTATGCCTGGGCAAGATAGCAGTGTGATTGCTGTGTGTGTATGTATGTATATATATATATATTTATTTATTGGATTTTTGTCCAATTTTTTGTCAATTGTGTTATATATATTTTTTTGGGGTAAGTAACACACCAAAATTGGACAAAAATCCAATAAATATATATATATACACACACACACACATATATATATATATATTTTTGGGGTAAGTAACACCAAAATTGGACAAAAATCCAATAACATAATTATATATAAATATATATATATATAATTAACAGCAATCACACTCCTATCATGCCCAGGCAGCCAGCACATGCCAGAACCTGGGCATGATAGGACTATGATTACAGGCTCCCTATGCCATGCCACCCCCCACATATACTCATTCATTCCCTTAATCACACATACTTTCTCATACATCCTCCCCCACCCCCTTACCTGAACTGCAGAGGCCCTGCTGCTTCCTCCCGAACAACTTCTCTGGCCACGTCCCAAGGGGAAGAAAGAACAAAGCAGAGTCACGCGATGTGCATTCACATGAATCCGCTGGGTTCCTGCTTTTCCTGGCCAGGATGCTGCTGCCAACACGCAGGTAAGCAGCCCAGCCCCTGCGGACGATTATTTTCGGCCATTTTTTTTTATTTCGGCATTTTGCCTTAAATATATCGGTGCATCCTTAGTTGTGAGTAAATGTATAGATAAGGGTGTTGCTGTAGATGTTAATTTATGTGGATGTACGTAACACAAAAAGGGGAATTGAGGGTAAAGAAACATGGTAGAAAAACAAAAACTCCAGTCTTTAGTGCACAAAATACTTGGCCATGAAGGGGTTAAATATACTTATTTTCTTTTGCAACTAATACTATTTATCGCATTTCATGTTGTAAGTCAATGTATAGATCAGGGTGTTGCTGTAGATGTTGTCTATTTACATTTTGCAAAAGCATTTAACTGTTCCACACCAGCGGTTATCGTATAACCCCTTCAGGAACGGCGTTCTCGTACTGCATCTTCCCTTGAAGACCGCAGTTTTATTTAAATATTTTAATTCCGTGCTCGTGATTCGCTTTAAAGTGATCACGTGCACGGAATTGAGGGGGAGTGGAACCATTTTTCAGTGTTGCTGTGAAGCTGTAATTTTGTTCTCTCTCAATTTGTGCACCCACACACACATTATATATTTTTTTTTCCAGGACAAACAGGATACCATTATTTTTATCATATCTAATTTACTATTAAAAAAAAAATTATAAAATATGGCGATTTTTTGTTAAAAATTACCTTTTCTCACTTAAAAAAAAAATCTTTTACTCATCTGCAAAAACTATTGAAGAAACCTGCTAAATAGATTCTATTTGTCCTGAGTTTAGACATACCCAATGGTTTTTTTTTCTGCACGTTATGGGGCAAAAAGTATTTCAAAAGCTGGTATTTTAACCCTTTCCATGCCCTAGTTTTACCACCAGCCTTTGTCAAGCTTTATGGTAGTAAATCTTTTTTTCATTTTTTTCATACACGTACTTATATGCAACTTACACTCTTAAGGGCATTGCATTGGTAAAAGCAGAAAATGAGAAGGACTTGGGTATAATTGTAGAACATAGACTAAGCAACAAAGTACAGTGCCAGTCAGTGGTTGCAAAAGCCAGTAAGGTATTGGCATGCATAAAGAGTAATATTAAATCACGAGATGAAAATAAAATATTTACCTCTTTATAAAGCAATGGTGAGGCCTCACCTTTAATATGCAGTGCAATTTTGGGTACCAGTTTTAAAGAAGGATGCTATAGAGCTGGAGAAAGTGTCAGGGCGGGCTACAAAGTTAACTAGAGGAACAGAGAATTTTAGTTATAAACAAAGACTAGAAAAACTGAACTTGTTTTCACTTGAAAAGAGACATCTAAGAGGGAATCTGATCACATTGTACAAATACATACAAGGTCAGTATAAACAGCTCCCTAGTGATCTATTCACCAAGAGGTCTCTACAAAAGACACAAGGTGATCAGTTGAGACTTGAGGAAAGGAGATTTCAGCATAAGCTTAGGAAAGGGTTATTCACAGTAAGAACAATGAGAATATTGAACTCTCTGGTTTAAGGATGTTGTACTATCTAACTCTGTGGATAATTTTAAGAAAGGACTGGATGCTTTCCTGGTTAAGCATAACATAAAGGGCTACAACTGCTAAAAGGACCGTCGTATTAGAAAGTTGATCCAGGGAGTAATCTGATTGCCGCTATGGAATCAAGAAGGATTTTTTTCCCCTCTTGTGGCATAATTGGTAACTGCCCCATGTAGTGTTTTTTTGCCTTCTTTTGGATCAACTTTAGAACTAGGTATGTGTGAAAGGTTGAACGTCTTCTTAGACTAGATAAGATCGAGAAATGTTAAGTGGTAAAACTTCATCCCCAGCAGCAAATTAACTGCCAAGGGGTGAAGGGCAGAAAAGCCCATTCTCAATGGCAGTTGGAGGTGCAGGGCATGCAAGGTAACAGTACGCCTTCCCCCAGCAGCAGCTAAGGGTGCAGAGATGTGGGTGCCAATGCATCATTCCCAGCAGCAGTAAGAAGTGTATCGACACAAGGTGAATGCACCCCATCCTCAGTGGCAACTGGAGATGCAGTGATATAGGACTGTATTGTCTAATTTTAAACCGCAGGCAGAGATAGAGGAATGTGAGATGCTTGAGCCTCATCTTGAGCAGCAGGAAGGTGTACAGTGTTGCAAGGAGGTAAAGTCTAATTCTCATCTGCAGGTGGAGAAATGCATGGAACAAGTGCCTCGGAGAAGCAGAGCGATACACCTGTATGTACAGTAGCGGTCACTGAATCTTTTTTCCCCTCACATTGATATTTTGCAAGGTTGCTGTACATTTCTTGTATGTATTATATGCACAGATCTGTGTTGTCAACAGTACACTGATGACCCACCTGCATAGCTTTTCACATTTTTAAGACGGCAATCCAAAAGAGAACATGTAGTTTCACATATTTAACATATTTGCTACCCCATTCCCGTTTTGTCTTATCTAGCAAACTAGCAGGTTTTCTAGATTTTTATTAAGTAACAAACAAAATTATTCCCGCAAAAGTTCATGTTTCTGAATAGAATAAAACCCAGGTTATCATCAACACAATTTCCCTACTTACGTTAAATTGGTAATCTTAGCCAAATGATGCACGCATGTGGAATAGGATTGCTAGTTTGGTATGTGTATCTGCGTGCAGTTATACTTGTTGATAGCTTTTACATTGTAGCAATGCTCTGTATCCATGTGGTCTATTAACCCCTTAAGGACAATAGGGGTTTTTACTCGTAGTATATTGCGGGACAATGGCTCTTTTAACGTTTTTCGGTGTTCCTGTTTAGCTGTGATTTTCTTCTTTCTCATTTCGTGCTCCCACACATATTATATATTGTTTTGTCCAGGACAAACAGGGCTTTCTTTAGATACCATTCATTTTATCATATCATCTAATTTACTATAAAAAAAATGATAAAATATGGGGATTTTTTGTTAAAAAATTACTTTTTCTCACTTTTTAAACAGAAAACTTTTACTCATCTGCAAAAACGAATGAAAAAACCTGCTAAATATATTCTACTATTTGTCCTGAGTTTAGAAATACCCAATGTTTTTATGTTTTTTTGCTTTTTCTGCACGTTATGGGGCAATAAGTACAGGTAGCGTTTTGCTATTTCAAAACCTTTTTTTCCAAATCTGGTAATTCTTCCCCCCATGTGCCATTTCGGGTATCTTTGAAGCCGGCCAATGCAATTTACCCCATCAAGTCATATATTTTCAAAAACTAGACACCCCAAGGTATCTGAAATGCTGGTATTTTAACCCTTTCCATGCACTAATTTTACCACCAGCCTTTGTGAAACTTTATGGTAGTAAATTTATTTTGTATTTTTTTCTCACACGTTGTACTTCAGGTATAAATTTATTGCTCCTGGTATATGTCCCTGTCAAATAACACCCCAATATGTGTTCAGTAACATCTCCTGAGCGCAGTGATACCCCACATGCATGGGTTTGTAGGGTTATTTGGGAGGTAAAAGGCCGCCTTTGTGAGGTGTGTATTTTTTTGCCATTTAGACATCTGCCCCATGTCCCATATTTGGGACATCTTTGAACCCGGCCAATTCAATTTACCCCATCAAATCATATATTTTTTAATACTAGACAGCCTATGGGTATTTGTAATGCCAATATTTTAACTCTTTCCATGCTAGAATTTTTGTAAAGATAAAGAATTTTAGGACTTGCTTATTAAAAACTTTTTTTTTTTTTTTTGGTGACAGTGGGGATTTTTACATGTTACCATATTTTTTTAATTTTTTTTAAACATTTTTGACCAATTTTTTTTATTTATTTTTTTTTTTTTTTATTAGTAGTCACTTTCATTAGTGAGCTGGGCTCCATTGACCTTGCATGGTTGGATGCAGTACCTGCATTCAACCTGCAGGAGGAGCTCGAGAGTTCTCAAGAGGGTCTGGATAGACCCTCTGTGAACTCAAATCTATTGTTAATGCCATCCTGTGAATGACGGCAACGTCATTCACAGGATGGCACTTGTGGTTGCTCCTCGGAGCAATCACAAGGCGATCGGGGTAGGGGGGTGGTGTTGCTGACATGCCTCGATACTGAGGCATGTCAGTAACACAGTTTATGCTTAGGAAGCGATTCCGATCGCTTCCTAAGCAGTTTTAGCCGGGCGCCGCCGCGATCTTTGATGATCGGTGCGGCGGCGGCCATTTTTCTTCAGGGGAGGGCTGCCAGGGGCTGCCCTCCCCGGATCCACGGTTAGCCTCACTTGTGAGGCTTCCGTGGATGCTGCAAAGCCGCCGATCGCGGCGAAAACGCCGCGATCGCGGCGATGCAGCTGTTTAACGGCAGCCCGTACATGTACGGGCATTGTCGTTAACCCGTTGCACGGCAACCCCGTACATGTACAGGGATTGTCGTTAAGGGGTTAAGGATTTCTGGGAAACACCAAATCATTGCTGTTATGACAAATTACATTTTAGCTGGTTTTTTTTTATTTGGTGGATCCTTTCCTTAGCTGTAGAGGCCTAGCAGTGTAAACAAACAGGGATAAGACAAGCAAGGTATAATTTTGTTTTGAGTTTTGTTTTGAGGTTGGCAATAGATTAGCAATAGATTAGACTAACTAATTGTTACTAATTAATTAATTAATTGTAACTAATTGGCAATAGATTAGAGTAACTATAAATGATCCGCTGTGTATGAGATGGTGGAGGCAATATTTACCAAGATAGATAAAAAAAGAATACATGTATACAAGATTAATAAAGCCAAGACACTTCTTAGCTCTTGGAGAAAGCAAAACAAAACAAGAAAAGGTCATATGTGAGTACTTCACATGTCCACTATACAATTTAGTACTATACAATGTACTCTTATTTTGCCTCTATTGACTTTAATTTTATGATTAGTCCACTGCCTTGATATCGCATTTTCACTGGTTAGAACTATTGTATCTTTAAAAAGGGGAAAATATAAGTGGTTTATCAGTGAGTTAGTAGAATAAAATAAATTAAAATTATTCTAGCTCAAGTTGAACTATTTTAAAACAATGACTATTGATACACAATGCCTTACCTTGTGCTTGGGGCAGCGTACAGAGAAGTTCTCTTCATTCAGTAAACATTCTGGAAAAAAAGTGGGAAATATACAGAAAATGGTCAGCCAAACAGCATAACTGAGAAACAGATTTTTAAGCAGTAAACCTATTCAACTATTTTCATATGTATAACAATAATTGGTGTTGGCTAAAACATAGGTTTTAAAATGCAAAATAAACAGAATTTACACACCTGGTAAAACATATGTTCCAGCCTTCTCTTGTTCTGAATAGTTAAGTCATGG